>NC_056747.1:753839392-753938200 GCF_019279795.1 Protopterus annectens
AACAAATTCCCGAGGTTGCTGGTTTGTTTGTGTTTCATAGTACAATATCATGTAATACGTGTGTTCATAGTATGCTTTCTGTGATGTTGACGTGTGTGTTTCGTTAGTGCGTCTGTGCTTTCTATGTTGTGGCTACATGTTCATTGTTCGCATAGAAAGTGACAAATGGAAGTGTAAGGGTGGACATTTAAAGCTTGGATACTTCCATGTTATGTGTAAGTCTCACGGGGCCTACGGGTGATAGCGAATACATGTCTATGAAGTACCTTTGGATACCATATGCGACGTGTCGTGGACGAAATGTTTAAGTTGACTGTTCCATCTACCTATGTGTGACATGGTTTGTGGCCATAGGGTGCCAGCAAGTCTTTCCTGTTCATTGGGTGTTTGCCATGGTCTATTGACATCAATCCTATTAATTCACCAAGGATGTCTTTCATTGGTGGGAACGCCATAGTTTGACCATCGTATGTCATTCCCAGCAGACGCTGAGATTGTGCCATTGGTATGTTTACACAGGTCACCCATCTGTTCCACTGTATGGAAGCGTGTGATCCCCATTGGTGTGCTGGCCGATTGCGTGCTGTGTACGCCGGCATCTGCCCAGCGGTCTGGCTTTGTATGGGGAGTGTCTACTGTAGTCCCTATCTGTATTTCCTGGGTTATGCCTTGCAACAGCTGTGGGATTCCCCCAGGTTTGCAGCTATGGGTGCCATCTTGGCCGTGACATTTGTCCATCCATGGGTTCTGCCTAATGGACACTAGAATAGGTCTGTAAACATTTCACAGCTGCTTTCCCCATTTCCGTGGATGATCGGCATTATTATTGCGGAGTAACGATATGTTATGGCCACGCCCCGCACAGGGGGCGGGACAACGAATCATCTGCCAATCCACACTGACACCCATTTTTGCATACCCACGATCCCATGTCTGCAACCCTCGACAGTACCCCTTGCACACCCTTCATGTGCGGAAATGGGATGTGAACGCACGCGGTATGGACGCAGCAGCCTGGGGAGTACTATTCATGTGTCGTGCATTTCATGGACGGTTGTCATCACCCTTGAAGACGCTTTGTGGTGCATATATCTACCTGTGCCATAGTTTCGGCTGTGATCTCTTCTGGTTCACACTATGCTGCCCACACTTACTTAAGGAGAAATTATTCGGTCCTGCAATGGACACCGATATGCATATGTAAAGTGCAGAGCATGTTGGACTGTGTCCATTCGGCCAGTGGGTTTGACTGTCGCCGTATGTTCCCCAGTCCCGGATGTCTGTCTGCCTACCCATATTATGTAGTGCTACGGAACCCGTGTCCTTCCACAATTTACCCATATGGTGTTACTGTAGTACTGCAGGTTGGCAACTGCTTTAAGTAATCCTCAGAGGTACCATTGTGAACTATCCGCCACTGTATTGTCATTATAACACAGCCGGTACATGTAGAACCTATTTATTCATGACAGTATGTTGTTTGTGTGTGGGAACGCCATATTTTAACCATAGTATGACCTTCCTAGTTGACGTTGTTGGTGTGCCATTAATATGTGTTCCACAGGTCGCCCGTATGTTCCGCCGAGTGGAAGCGAGTGATCCCCACATACTTGCTAGCACCTTGGCTGCTGTGTACGCCGGGATTCGCACGGCAGGATGGATGTCTACGGGGTGTGTCTACTGTTTCCATCTGTATTTCCTGTGTTATGCCTTACTACGGCTGTGTGATTGCACCAGGTTTGCTATTATGGGTGCCATCTTGTCCGTACGTTTGTCCATCCTTGGGAAATGCCTACTGGACACTGGTGTAGGGCTGTACCCATTTCACAGCTGCATGTAGCATTCTCCGGTGGATGATTGTCAGTATTGGTGGGTGGTAAGGCATGTTCTGTACCCACATCCCTCCCACGGGGCGGGACAATGGATCATCTGCCAATCATCTCCAACACCCATTTCTGCATACCCACGATCCCATGGCTGCAACCCTCGACAGTACCCATAGCAAATCCTCCATGTGTGCTGGAATGGGATGTGGACACACATCTGTGGACTTGACAATCTGTGGATTTCTGTGCATATGTCCGCATTTCATGGACAGTTGTCATCAACCTTGAACACGGTGGCTGTGCATATATGTAGCTGTGCCGTAGTCACAGCTGTAGTTCATCTTGGTCTTCCGATGCACCCAGTTGGCGTTGCAAAAGGAGAAATTTTTGGGTCCTACAATGGACACAAATGTGCATATGTAAAATGTAGAACATGTTGGGCTGTGTCCATCTGGCCAGTGGTTGTGACCGCTGCTGTATGTTCCCCACTCGCGGATGTCTGTTTGACTACACATATTATGTTGTGCTACGAAACCCATGTTCTACTACGATTAACCCAAATGGTATTGATGTAATGCTGCAGGTTGGCAAGTGCTTTAAGTAATCCTCAGAAGGCCCAGTAGGACATATACGCCACTGTATTGTCAATATAAAACAGACAGAACATGCATACCCTATTTATTCATTGAAGCATGTTCGTTATATGCGGAACGCTAGTGTTGAAACATCGCATGACCTTCAGAGTTGAGGTTGTTAGTATGCCATTAGTATGTGTTCCACAGGTCGCCCATTTGTTCCGCAGTATGGAAGCGCAGTGATCTTCATGTTGTTGCTGGCAGATCGACTGCTGTGTACGCCGGTATTCGCACGGCGGTCTGACTTTGTATGGGGAGTGTCTACTGTAGTCCCTAATGTATTTCCTGTGTTATGCCTTAACGCAGCTGTGTAATTCCACCAGGTGTCCAGTTATAGGTGCCATCTTGGTCGTACACTTGTCCATCCATGGGAATTGCCTACTGGACACTGATGTAGGACTGAACACATTTTACACCTGCTTTTAGCATTACCCAGTGGATGCTTTGCATCCTTAGTGGGGACTAAGGCACGTGCTATACCCACAGCCCTCCCACGGGGCGGGACAACGGATTATCTGCCAAACAACACCGAGCCCCATTTTGCATACCCAGGATCCCATGGCTGCAAACCCCCATGGTACGCATTACACATCCTTCATGTGTGCGGGACTGGGATGTGGACGCACTTCTATGGACACGACAATCTGGGGATTTCTGTTCATATGTCCTGCATTTCATGGACAGGTATCATCAACCTTAAACACGCTGGTGGTGCATGTCTAGCTGTGCCGTAGTCACGGCTGACACTCTGTCTGGCCGATCACAACGAGTCGAAGGTGTAAACGTAACTATTTTTGGAGTCCTACAATGGACACCGATGTGCATATGTAAAGTGTAGAACGTGTTGGACTGTCACCATCTGGCCAGTGGTTTTGACTGCCGCTGTATGTTCCCAATCGTGGATGTCTGCTTGACTACGCATATTATGTATCACTTGGCCTATCTATATCCACGTGCCAGTAAGCGCCCATACAGCAACCCTTGCGTCCTGCCCCTCTTCCTACACGACATTATTGAACATATATCGCCAAAACAGACAATGACAAAACGATAGACTCCACAGTCAAACGATACTGAGCTCTTTCACCTACTAACATGGGGCATCGTCGGAGCACAAAATGCATTACATAGTTGTCCCTTATACACTTCCTTCAGAGTCAGTTTAAAGTCAAATAATCAATAAACCTGCTCATAGTTAAGTGGACAGTGCTACAAGTCTTGATTATAACGTGACATATACAAATCAGTGTTGCATACATTACTTCATGGAAACAATACGACAACAATGTGTTAATATAAATACAATATTGGTCAATACAATCAGTATCTTGAAACATAGTTGATAATTGTTGTGTGTAAACCTTAGAATGTAGTGTGTTGATCAGGATATTTTATGTCAATGTGTATAATTGTAGCATTACGATTCCAAAGCATGGAATCAGTAAGTACTATTTAAGCATATATTTTACAATTATGAATGTAAATGAGTGGAGGACACATCCTTAACCTTCCCTGCTTCCAGTGGATCACACACGCACACTCGCATTTCCTAATTGTGGGTTACGCGCAGGCGCACATGCATATCCGTATTCTGTTTATATATGTTTACTGGGTCTGTGTGGTTACGTGTTTTGTGTTAGTTGTGACTATTCCGGTAACATATGTCTGATCCGGTTGACGGACGTGTGCAGAACGCACTAACAAGTTTATACATGTAACAGTCTTTGCAGCATGGACGATTACGCATTACGTTCACATCGATATGTCCCATAGTCGTACTTCAAACGTGACTGCATTCACGTTTGCCAGTTACTGTGACCACTACACGCTAGCTGTTCGGTGTCATTAATATGCATACCCATGGTACTTAAGTACATTTACATATCCCCCCCGCACTCACGCACGTCACAGGCATCCATTCTCCTGCTGGGAAAGGTGCGGTACTGCATGTTAAACATTCCTTATTCCCTCGCTCATGGCCCAGGATGCATATGTCGTGACCGCAGGGATGTTCAGATGACAGGTGCTTATATCCCCTACGCATACAGGCCTTCGATTGTCAGGGTGTTGCTGTGGTGCTTTGGGTTTGGTCTTGTCCGCCCAGTGTACGGAACTGCCCTGACCGTGTACGAATGTTAGATGAGTCACATGGGCACGTTTTGTCCGTGTCTATGGTACCATGTCACCCCCCCAATTATTCATAACCGTGCTGATTGGCCGGTGTACCCATTGTAGATCTTGTTATACTAATTGCACACGGTCTGGTCGAACGGACCTATTTCCATTACTAACCCTCGGTATGTATGACCTGTGTTGCAATATTACATGGGTTTACCATTGCGTGACGGCTTTCACTGAGCCACAGACATGTCCGTTGTTTGGTTTGGGCTGGTTCCGCTGTGCTACACACATTTAACATGGCGGAACAGGTTGAACAGCTCAGCCACGGGGACATCGGGTTCTCCGTCGCTGTTTAGTATTGAATCGCTATGTGGAGTTTGTTTCACAAAGCGAGACAATGTCGACATTGGTAACGGACATCTCGCGAGACCCACGCACCGCCCGCTGGTGACATATGTCTGCGTTTGGGCGGCGGACAGGCATTATGCTGTGCCATTATGTCGGGAATATATGGTTTCTTGCCATAGATGATATGCCATACCAGCAATGACCTGCGCCTGGGTGTGGGTACTGCTGTAGTACCCACGGGAAGAGTGGCCTTAGGATAAGTCGTGCCCTAGGCAGAAGTTGCCACCGCAACATCACCCGCCACCCCCTCCTGGTCTACTTACACCAAACAAAGTCTGGAAAGGTGCCCGAGTAGAGCAACGCCCTAGACGGCTGCCTACTTGGCCTATGCCTAAGGCCGGCTATGTGTGTGGTCCCTCGGCATCGGACTGAACGCCGCCACGCCTGCCGTGGGTATGTCCAGCATTACCCACATCCAGCCGTGGTGTATTGCCATGATGTTCCATGTGTACAGTGGTGCCGGTTACCATACATATGCCTTTCTCAAAAGCCGATTTCACACTTCTGAACACTACTGTGGTCTCCTTTAAGGCCCCTGAGCCAGTGGTGAACATCACTCAAATCGCTGAATCACGTACATATGCCTTCCACCAGCACCTACAGGACTGCATGGATCAGGCAATCCCATACAAAACTGAGACTCTTTGTACCACAGACAAGCATGCAGTGTGGTGGACCCCAGCCATGAACAAGCTCTACAACGACAGGAGGTAGATACAAGTTAAAGCGGAATACTTGTAAGGTAACACACCCTTGCTCATTATATGTGAAGAACTACAAGCTGTCATGAAATCATCCAGGGGAAATTCAACAGAGAAATTAACAAGGACTCAACAGACATTCATAAGTCCTTCTTTAGCTATGTTGGACACCTGGGAGGACACTCCCAGATATGCTCAAACCGGGTTCACAATGATGTGAAGATGACTGAACCTACACACATTGCCAGCATACTGGCTGACATGTTCAGTGCTAACATTTCCCTCCCCCACATGGAGAGTTATCTATACCTGAGACTTGTAGATCCTGGAACATCTGTAACGCACAGGTGGGAAATGCTGTCTCCAAGGCAGTCAACACAGCATCCATGGGACCAGATGGTGTCCCAGCTGTGTACTCCATGAACTCTATGGGGAATTAAACCCACACTTAGGACAGCTGTTTAATCTTAGCCTCACCTCAGGATACGTAATCGAGTAGTAGCACAAGCCGACTGTAGTCACACTTCACATAGATGGTGCCTCCACTGACCCTGGTTATTACCATCCCATTAGCTTGACAAGCCTTATCTGCAAAGCCATGGAGAGGGATCATAATGGAACTCATAGATAAAGACATAGGGGACTCGCATACTTTGGATACAACCCAGTTTAGCTTGGTCAAAGTCAGATCATGCCTTTTACACGTGTTTGACTTTGTAGGATCAGTCACCAAGGCCATTGATGAGGGTAAAGCAGTCCATACAGCCTACCTCAACCTGGCAAAGGCCTTCGACACAATACCCCCCTCGGGTATCAGTGATAAACCAGTCATCTTGAACGTATATCCATACATCGCCATATGGGTTGCAAACTGGCTAAGTCACAGAACACGCATGGTCATAGTTGCTGGCGCCATGTCATACTCACAGCCAGTCACAAGCGGTGTCCCATGGGGCTCAGTCCTGGGTCCACTATTTTTCAGCATCTACATTTCCAAAGTACAAGCAAACACAGGGGGGTTATGGGTGACAATGTTTGCAGATGACTGCAAACTTGGTGCCATAGTCAGACACACATCTGACCCAGATATCCTTCAGGAGTGCCTCACAGATGTGGATAAGTGGTGCCAGAGACATGGCCTACAGCTAAATGCCAGGAAATGCATAGTCATACCCTTCGGGAAGAACAAGGTTACCCCTAGCTACCATATAGGTGGCAATCCACTGAGCACAGAGGGAGTTACCAGGGATCTGGGGACCCGGGTTGTTGTTAACCGTTCGTTAGACACACACGTTGCTAACGTAGTTAGGTAGACCTTCCACATTGCCCACATCATCATGAAGGGATTCACATCTAGATCAGGGAGGTCATTGTCCCCTTGTACTCATCACTCATTAGACCTATGATTGGGTACAATGCCCCGCTCAGAATGTATCTGACCCGACACCTGCAGCAGCTGGAAAGGCACCAACAGTTCATCGACAAACAGATGCAGGGTCTCAGGAATATGTGTTATACTGACCAACTGAAAGAATTCCAGATGTATACAGTTGCATACCACTTGCCCAGAGGTGACCTGTGCCTGGCATACAAGGCCATGTCGAACCCAGATCTGATGAGTATGCTTCACCTAAAGAAGTTAGATCCTCAGAACCACAAGGGCAGGTGACGTACACCTTGACACTGTCATTAATAGAACGTGTTGGTGGGACAGATTCATCACCCAGACACTCACTATGCTGTGGAACAACATCCCAGTACATGTGAGGGCAGGCACCTCGCTGGCCTTGTGTTAGTATTTTGACATGGATGTCTGAATTGATTTATTTAAGTAACCTTCTAAATGAATATTTACATTACCACATTGTGAATCTTTACATTTCGTTGGTCTATTTTACATTAGTCATAATCATACGGTTTATCTGTGTATATTATGGTTCATTTATATTACTAGGTGTCTGCAGTTCTTTTAATATATTGGCACAATCCGTAGAACATATATATGTAGCTTACACAGTCAGACATTTGGAAAACATTATGTTGGTTCATCTTTCATATATATACATATATTTCTATTTCTCTATGAAGAATGTACCGTTCAAGCAATGTCTGATGTCCTCACTGTGTGGAATCTGTAACCCAAGTAAAGTTTGTTTGCTTGTTTGCCTTTAAGGCATGTAATTAATACCTAGCACATCTAATTTACTGACCAATTAAGGGTTTTACATGTAGTAGGTTGGACTGCATTGTATGTATTCTGAATAAGTCTGCTTATGAAGCAGGCGAAAAGAGCTTCAATAAACTATGGTGACTGCATTTAATTCCTGGTGTGCTCTGAGTGGTCACTGACGGTGTCTACAGTACTGCCTTTGCTTTGGACTTCATCGGCTGGTTGTCTGTGTTTGTTGTATGGGGAATGTCAAGTGTAGTCCCTATGTGTATTACTTGTGTAATGCCTTACTACGGCAGTGTAATTCCACCGGGTTTGCAGTTATGGGTGCCATCTTAGTCATACGCTTGTCCATCCATGTGAATTGCCTACTGGACACTGGTATACGGCTGTACACATTTCACACCTGCATTTTGCAGTCTCCGGTAGATGGTTTGCATTATTAGCGGAGAGTAAGGCAGGTGCTACGCACATCCCTCCCACGGGCGGACAAAGGATTGCCTGCGAAACAACACCGAGGCCAGATTCTACATACCCAGACTCCCTTGACTGCAACAGTCGACAGTACCCATTACACATCCTTCATGTGTGCGGACTGTGATGTGGACGCAGTTCTATGGACCCAGCACCCTGGGTATTTCTGTGCATGTGTGCTGCATTTCATGGACAGCTATCATCAAGCTTGAACACGCTATGCGGTGCATATGTGTACCTGTGACGCGTGGTGACGACAGTGAGATCACGTGAGTAATGCAGGAAGCTAGCAGGCATTCCATGAATGGAATTTTGGGTCCTACAATGGACACCGATGTGCATATGTCAAGTTAGATGTTGCTGGACTGTGTCCACCTGCCCAGTGCTTTTCACTGCTGGTGTATGTTCCCCAATCGCGGATGTCTGTTTCACTACCCATTCTACATGGTGCTACATAACCAGGTGATTTAGTACTGTGAACAAATGACATACATCCAAAGATGCTGGTTAGCAACTGCTTCATATAAACCTCAGACATCCCAATGGGACATATCCGTCACCGTATTTCCAATATAACACCACCGAACATGTTGATTACCTATGTTTTCATTTAACCATGTTGTCTTCATAGGTGGGAATGCCATAGTTTACATATCCTACTTGACGTTGTGTGTGTGCCATTAGTATGTGTTCCACAGGTCGCACATCTGTTCCGCTGTATGGTAGCGGGTGCTCCTCATTCTGTTGCTGGCAGATTGAGTGCTGTGTACGCTGGTGTTGGCACGACGGTCCGGCTTTGTATGTGGAATGTCAACTGTAGTCCCTATGTGTATTTCCTGTGTTATGCCTTACCCCCGCTGTGTAATTTACCCGCGTTTGCAGTTGTGGGTGCCATCTTGGCCATACGGTTGTCCATCCATGACAATTGCCTACTGGACACTAGTATAGGGCTGTACACATTTCACACCTGCATTTAGCATTCTCCGTGGATGGTTTGCATTATTAGCGGAGAGTAAGGCAGGTGCTACGCACATCCCTCCCATGGGGCGGGACAAAGGATTGCCTGCGAAACAACACCGAGCCCAGAGTCTACATACCCAGAATCCCTTGACTGCAACAATCGACAGTACCCATTACACATCCTTCATGTGTGCGGACTGTGATGTGGACGCAGTTCTATGGACCCGCACCCTGGGTATTTCTGTGCATCTGTGCTGCATTACATGGACAGCTATCAGCAACATTAAACACGCTATGGTGCATATGTGTACCTGTGACGACAATGAGTTCAGGTACGCATTGAAATAAGACATCATTCTTTTCGTTAGTCAATTTTTGGGTCCTACAATGGACACCACTGTGCATATGTAAAGTGTAGAGCTTGTCGGACTGTGTCCTTGTGAGCAGTGGGTTTCACTGATGCTGTGTGTTCAGCAATCGCGGATGTCTGCTTGACTACCCATACTGTGTAGTGCTACAGGAACCATGTCTTCCGACACCAGAACCCAATGGTGTACATCCAATGTTGCAGGTTAACCTGCAACAACCACTTTCATACCCAGGGGTCACGATTGGGAGGTATTGCCACTTTATTATCGGAACAACACCTCCAGACTGTGTACATCACGGGAACTTTAGGCCAGTCTTACCGGCCATTTGCAATTGTAATTAGCACACACGTGTCAATACATGTATGATAAGACATATTGTCATGCAGAAGTTAATCTATGTTATTTGGACATTGGCTTCTGCTATTGGCATCCGTTGCTGTGAGTGTTGCCAGTTACCATACACATTGCTTGCTCAGAGGCAGACTACACAATTCTGCACACTACTGTGGTCTCCTTTAAGGACCCTGAGCCAGTGGTCGACAGTACTGCATTCACTGCATCAATCACATTTGCCATCTACCAGTACCTACAGGACTGCATGAACCAGGCATTCACTTACCCAACTGTGGTTCATTGTACCAATGCCAAGCATCCAGTGTGGTGTACCCCAGCCATACACAGGATGTACAACACGAGGAGGTGGCTACTACAAGGTGGAGCAGACACCTTGTGAGGTATGACACCCTTGGTCATCATATTTGTAGAGTTACACACTGTCGTGCCATGGTCCAGGGCACATTCCACAGATATACCTACATGGACCTGGCTGACAATCATACCACCTTCAGTTGCTATGCTCAACACCTGGGAGGTCACTCCCACATATGCTCTGACTGGGTTCACAAAGAGGTGGAGTTTACTCAACATACACACATTGCCAACAAACAGGCTGACAAGTCCAGTAAGGACATCTCCACACCCTCCCCCACACATGAGGAGATGTCTGTACCAGCAGTTTGTGGTCACCAAATGTTCTGTGACACACAGGTGGGACATGCTCTCTCCAGAGTAGTGGACATAGCATCCATGAGACCAGCTGGTGACCCCACTGTGTACTCCACTATCTTATTGAGGTATTAGACCCACAGTTAGGACAGCTATTTCTTTGTAGCCTCACCTCAGGTAAGGTACCCAGGTTGTGTCGCATGGCAACTGTAGTCCCACGTCACAGGGCCAATGCCTCCACTGAGCCTGGTTATTACTGTCCCATTACCATGAGGAGACCTATCTGCAAAGACATGGGGAGGGATCATACTGCGGCTCGTATATGACTGCATAGGGTACATACATACTTTGCATCCAACACGGTTTGTCTTGTTCAGGGGCGGTTCATGCCTTTAAAGCATGGGTGACATTTTCGGGGCAGTCACCGAGGCCATTGATGGGGGTGTTGCAGTCCATACAGCCTACCTTGACCTGGCAAGGGCCTTCATCACATTACCCCCCTCAGGTATCGTTGATAAACCCATTGGCTGGGATGTGAACACGTACATCACAGAATGTGTTGGAAACTGTCTATGTGACACAACCCACACGGTCATAGTTGCTGGCAGCGTGTCAGACCTACTGCCTGTCGCAAGTGGTGTCCCATGGGGCCCTTCCGTGGGTCCACCCCTGTCATACATCTACATTTCCACGGTACAGGCACACACAGGGGTTTTGTGGGCAACATTGTTTGTAGATGACTGCAAAACAGGTGCCATAGTGGGACGGACATCTGACACAGATATCCTTCAAGGGCCTCCCAGATATGCATATCTGCTGTCAGGGACATGTCCCACAGCTAAATGCTAAGTAATGCAACATCATACCTGTGGAGAACTACTAGGTCACCCCTGTCCAGCATGTAGGTGGCAGTCCACTCAGCACAGGGGTGATTACCAGGGATCAGGGGACAGAGTTTGCCAGTCACCATTCATTCAACACACACGTTGCTATCGTGGTTGTGTGGGACTTCTACATTGCCCACCTGTTTGTGCAGGGATTCACATCTACATCAGGCTAGGTCATTGTCTCCTTGTACCCATTACGTGTTACACCTATGATTTACTACATTGCCCCATTCAGACTGTATCTGACCATACACCTACAGCAGCTGGGAAGCCCTCATAGGTTAATTGCTGTACAGATGCAGGATGACATCATTTTGTGTAATGCTGCCCCACTTGTAGGACCCCTGCCACATTACGTCACATACCTGCTGTTTAGTGTTGACCTGTGCCTGACATACAAGGCCATGTCAACCCATATGTCATGTGTATGCTTCACCTACTGTATCTGCATCCCTCAGAACCACTAGGGCAGGTGACATTTACCTTGTCACGGTCATTAATGGGATGTGTTGGAGTGACACATATCACCCAGACACTCATAATGCTGTGGATCTACATCACAGTACATGTGAGACAGAGATCCTTCCTAGCCTTGTTCGTGGGTGTGTTGTCCATTGGATGGAGAATTGCAGGTATAGGCCAGGGATTACATCATTATCCCTGCTTGACAGAGGTACAGCACTATCATGGGTATTTTATCTGAAGCACAGAAGGTTGGCAAAGTCATCCTAACTATGGTGTAGTGTTATGGCTGAACCTGGGACGATGGCCTACCCTGTACCTATGGACGATGAACCTATATTCATAGTTTGTCACATTTACAATTGTCTATCCCCTATACTCTTTCTCCAGTGTATATTTCTGTGGCACATGATTGTCCTCTGTATTACATGAAGGTATGCTGTGTACAGTGCACATACGTCACAGTTGATGACAGTGTATCTGTGTCCCTAACACTGTGATACCGAGGACTACCACACATCCTTCACAACATTACATGCATATGTCCATTCTATTCTTCTTTGGCCTATGGGCGGTGTTAAGGCAAACATTACACAAGTCCCTGTTTGTGCATGCTTCATGTTGGTGTTTGACCAGGCTCCGTTGCAGTCGTGTGTTGGACAGTAGTGTTTCTGTGTGTTTGCCATGTGTTTTATTGCCGGTACATCTGTGGGAGGTGTGGTTGGCACATGTTCCTCTTTGCAGGGACACCCATCCTGGGGTTTGTGTCATGCATCTGCACTTGGCACGTGCCATATGTCCTGTACTATTCCCACAGTCGTGTATGCCTTCATGCACTACTACTGCGTGTTACTGGCTGTTTGTATGTGGTACACATGGACATTGTGATGGTTGGCTTGACCTATTCCCATGCTAGACCGTACACATCTGTCAATTAAGTTGTTTAAATCAAACTGTAACACTCATTCGTATTTTCAAACTGACAGTCAATAACACAGGAAGCTGAGATTAATAACGTTTTACTACTGTGCAGCAGGAAGCTGAGATTAATAACGTTTTACTACTGTGCAGCAGGAGGCAAAGAACTATGCAGTAAATGTTTAGACATTTGTTTTACTCTATACATGTTACAGCTGTATGAGCATTGGGTATACTATCATCTTTTGCACACATTAATGATGTGGTCAGTCACAAGGCATTTACATCGCTAGAGTCCACAACGTTGTATTCCTACAACAGTGCTCAGGTAATGCTTATTAAATGTTTTCCCATGAGAATAACACAGCCTTGCAAGGCACCTTGTCAATTACAGTGTCCTTCTGTGATTGTAGCTGTTTCAAGGACTCTTGACTGTTCCGATACTGTAGTCGGTTAATTTCTTAATACGTTGCTTTGTCTCTCTGGTAAGGAGTTGTACTGTTATCTTCGATAGAGCTCACAAGGCCATCCTCCTCAGGGGAATGGGTGATGTTATGCATGTACATACATTTATTGTTCTGTAACCCAGCAGATAATTAATGCTGACAGACATAAGCCTGCTGTACTGGTTACTGCCAGGATCAGAATTCCATCACACTACAGCTTAGCTTCACCAATTACATGCAGGCTTAGTTCTACTGCCATATTGTACGGTACAATTCAATGCATTATCTAGTATTTCGAGTCTAAACTGGCACTTCATATGTGTTTCTATATATATTTTTCGAACAACATCCATCCGCCATATGCATGTTGTTCCGCCTTACCTTGACCGTGTGTATTTGGCCGTCCGCAACGCTACTCTCCACATGTGATGTCCCACCTTCCCTTCTTTGCCTGTAGCACCCTGTTAGGAAGTCCTGTTTGGTGGGCACGTGTTCCGCTATATGTGATCGACTTCACTGCATAGCTAATCATCGATGCGGTGGTTCAACAACCCGACTTGTCCACATGTGTACAGTTATGTGCACCGTGTCGTATGCAAACCTATATGGTTTCGACGGTACATACCACATGCAGGATGTACACATTCTGCAGACACATTCACATGCAGCCATTTACATATCTGTACCTGAGGTGGGTTGGTGACATGTGGGTAATGATTTGCCCGTGGCATTGCCTAACACAAACATCTTACCACATTTCAGGTATGCACATTGTGTGTGGGTGTATAGCTGCACACGGATGCTAGCGGTTAGGGTGCACAGGTGTACATGGGTGGGACTGACATGTACAATGAGGCTATTGTGTATTACATCTGAATGCATGGGTTCTGCTTCTGGATATTACACTTCAACATACGCCATCCAGTGTATGCGACAGAGACGTTGCTGGGTGTGGGATATGTTGCTATGCACATGTTTGCCTGTGTTTAAGGTATCTTGATTCCTTACTGTTATGTCAACACAGATACCCGGCTATGTACTCTCACTACTGCTTGTGACCATTATGGTTGGCACCTTTCCAATGCCCATAGTGGGGCATGTTATGTGGAAACTTCGGAATTTGCAGGACTACACATACCCATGGCAAGTGCAGTTGACAGAACTTCACTTGTTTGCCATACTATAAGCTTATTCTGTAAGCATTTAGGTTCCTTATTCATTTTCTTCTGCCATGTATGTGTTTCATATACAAATGTATTATGTTTTATACTACTATTACATGTATATTGCGGGAATATTTTTGGCAGGGGATCTGAGGTCATTTTCCATTTTTCCGATTGTTGCAGGGACACAACTGTCCAATCAGGGACTGTCCATGGCACATTGGGACAGCTGGTAACCCTGGTGACCATGCCCATGTCGCTACTGGGGTTGCCACCTTTTCCAGTTTCCAAGCTGGGATATTTCCGGGACTCACATCTGACTTTACAGGCAGACACATACACACGGTCACTATATAGAATAGGACTTCACTTGTTTGCCTAAATAAAAGCTTATTGTTGTGGCAGTTTGCTTGCTTATTCTGTTTCTTGTGACATTTAGGTATTTCAGTTACAGAAATAACCAATTCATGCTACCATTACATTACATACGGGATATCATTATGTCCTACAATCTTAGCACATTTGCCATTTTAATACTTTTTCGGGACACAACTGCCCATAGAGAGACTGCCCCACCCAGAGTGGAATAGGTGGTGACCTTAGTCGCTGCTCCTATGTCGGCGCGGCTGACATGCTGCTGTACACCTTCTCTGAGTGTAACCACTGACGGTGCATTGCGGGACAAACGGTCTTATGCGTATCCTTTGCTCCTTGATGGGTACACTTAAGCCTTCGTGGCTTGTATTTGCTTCTCCGTTTATTTGGGACGGGTACTATGTTGCATACTCTACGTGCGTTTCATTCTGCACGGGACCTGGCTGCTGCCATTACTATTATGGGCGGACCATGGCTGTCAGCACATTAGGTTGCTCACCTCATGCCGGCTTAGACACGCCTCCAGACGCATCCTACCTGGGCTCGCTCACGTACACTATGCACGTGTCTGTGGTTGCGGTGCACTCTCATTAATATGCATATGGCGCTACTGCGCCGGCTATTCACTGCACCGCTGGCGCAGACCTTACGCCGGCCTTGCGCCGAGCTTCATGAATCCCGGGGTATATGTATATATGTGTGGTGGCAAAGGCTGTTTGCTAAACTTTTTCTTTGTGTCTGGTAGACAGTGGGATCGGCAGTCTGTTCTGTGGTCAAGCTGAAAATGGTGCCAGTTACCAATGGAAGATGAGCACCAAATGCTGTTGAAACTAACAGTCCACACAAATTTACTTTTTGTCAGAAAAAAACAGTAAAAAGCACTTTAAAATAGCCCCACCACTGAAAAATATAAACAATTTCTGCACAAAAATTTTTTCAGTTAGTTTAAAGTAGTTTTAAACTGACAGAAAAAGTAATTCTTTTTTTAAAAAAAGTTGTAGTCTTGTTGACAGTCCATTAAAACACAGCGGTCATAGCTTTAAAATAACTGTCCTGAAGAGGAAAGTAATAAAACTGGAATAAACTAAAGGAAATGGAAGTCCCCCCCCCCCCCCATGGGAAACTTATCTGCCCAGGAAATGAATGTAGAAGCTGACAGTCTATCCTTAAATCCCTCAGAGGAGCGTACTCTTCAGCGGCAGTAAAGGTCTGAAGGGCTACACCCCTACACTTGGCTTTTAAGCTTCCTGACAGTTTGGACATGTGGAAGGTGCACTGAAGTGTTGGAAGATGGCCAGCTGTTATTTCCTTGACAGGGTACAACTCTGTAACTAATGCTACTCCAGCAGTGATCAATATGAAGAACCTCTGTACTGACGAGTTCCAGTCCGTTTCTACCCAGTGACCAGTAACCATGAACAGTGGCTACAATGCATGGCTGAGCCAGGGCATATTTGATCAGAAGCCTGTAAAGTAGTTAGCTTCATACATTCCATGTTACTTTGTTCATATACACCTTTAAGGAAAACCCCTCCCTGTCCTACAGTTTAACTCAATCCTTAGGATGCTTTTCTCCGTACAGTATGGTTCTAGTATTGTGTAGGTACCAGGAACCTACTTGTAGTTTTTAAAACTATTTCCTTACCTTGGAAAACCCACCAACTTTTTTTTTAACTTTTCACATACTTTGCAGAGGAATTTGTCACCTTCTGCATCACATACCATAGACTCAGATAAATCTGTGGTTTACCCTGTCAGGTACTGCTGTCCATCTTAGATGGTCAGTTACTCCTGCTAATTTAAGGGTCACAGCAGTTGCTATTAAAAATATTTTTTTCTTGTAAAATATTTATTTTATTTTACATTCATTGATCGGGATAGTCCGACTGGATATAATATATCCATTTTCAGGGGAGGCCCAGGGAGAAAAGCTCCCGATAACAGAGCATAACAGTTATGAATCAAACATATTTACAAAGCCCTCTAGTAGGTACTCACAATATAGACAGTGTGCAATAGTATACAAAAACAACAGGTTGTAGCAAGCTGTTGTAAGAGATGCATACAATATTAATTTAAATAAGGCATTGAATAAGTAGTGATTAATTAGGATTAGTACAGGGACAAAGCCAGTGCTCTTTAAAATACTGTTTGAGGCCTTTTTTGAAGAGACTTAAAGAAGGTTCGAGGGTAAGGTTGGATGGAAGTGAATTCCAAGTTTTACCAATGACGTTGGCAAACAGGGAGTCACCGGGTGAGTTAATGGCTTTGTGGGTAAACACATTTACCATTTTCGAGCCCCCCACACAGGACAGAACTGCAGAAACAATGAAAGGTGGCATCCTTGTTAATTAGGTATGCTGATACTTTTTATAAAAAGGTCTTTTATGTTTTTTTTTGACATCCTTCCAAAGGGTGAAGTATATCTAATACACACAGACCCATGGTAAGAGACTACCTCTGACTGAGTCAGTTCTTACAGTGGTAGAGTGCATGAGCATTTTCCAGCCCAAAAAGAAAATGACCATTGATGGCAACCATATTGTTATAGCTGAATCTACTTAACATTTGTTTGCTATGTGCCCATGCATTAAAAACATTAAGAAAAGGAAATCGGAAATGCTTTAACTATTGAAATGCACATGTCTGATGTGCTTAAATGCACGTCTGTCTGTCCCTTTCTTGTGTGTGTAAAATATATATGTATATGTGCACGTGTATGTGTGTGTGTATAATATGTATGTGTGTGTGTGTGTATATATATATATATATATATATATATATATATATGTGTGTGTGTGTGTGTGTGTGTATATATATATATATATATATATATATATATATATATATATGTATATATGTATATATATATATATATATATATATATATATATATATATATATATATATATATATATATATATATATATATATATATATATATATATATATATATATATATATATATATATATATATATATATATATATATATATATATATATGTATATATATATATATATATATATATATATATATTTAAAAACATAATGCCTGTGTGTGTACTTCATGTTCTTTAAAAACAAATCAAGATGGAAATATGTAACTGTATATGTGTATACATATAAACACCCACACATGTATAAAATGTATGTTGCATGTATAATACTATATGTGGGATGTAGTACAGTATGAATACATCTAGAGAGAAATATGCAGTATATATTTTTTTAAGTCACACATGCACTTCATATGAATGTGTGCATGTATGTGTGTTTGTGGATGTGTGTACATACACACACACACAGGTGCACACATTTATACACAGTGTGCATGCATGTGTTTAATATGCAGTTGCCATCATCCTAATCAACCTCCTTTTTCCTACTTCCCACGTGTGAAAAAGTGGGCATTTTTACCACTGCTGGGTAATGAGCATGGAAATGGGAACGAGGCACCGTTTGGGCTTGTGGTAACGTGGGAAGAAAAGGTGGCTTAGAAAAATTTCTTCTTTTCCACGTTTACCATGGAAAGTGGTGTGGTTAAAAGGATATTGAAGAAGAATTGGGACATCCTGTGGGAAGATGGAAGTACTTTTGAAAAAAATCGGCGAGGAACCTGTTTTTGTATGTAGGAGAGGTAACAGCTTCAAAAATATTTTTGAAGGTGGAATTGGAATAAATCGAATCAACCCCTTTATGAATAGGCGTGGGAGGTGCAGATATATTTTAAGTGTATGCATACAGGTCAGTAATTTGAAATTTGTGGGCAAACCTTCCACTTATGAAACAAATTTGATTGCAGTAGTGCCGGATTAGTTTGTGGCCTTGTGCCAAGAATGTGCAAGTGTGGAAATTATACGAATGCATATATGAACATTCCTAATATATGATTTTAGGAAGAAAAAGATGACCAATGCCCTTTTTAAACGCATCGAGTTTCCAGACCATACATTTTGGCTTACAGTCCTAGAACAAATTGAACAAAGACCTTCACTTGGAAAAAAGATAACTGTTTTGGCAGATGTTCTTCGTGTTTCACTGTTGCAGTCATTACATTTGGGTTATCTGCCTGCAGGTAGCCTTCAGCCGGCCTGAATATTCAAGTCTTGGATCCCTGGGTCAGATGCTCTTTTCTTCCTTGACGCCAGGTCATCAGGGGTATAAAACATGCAGCCGATGCCAGTACATCAGTCTTTCTTGCCGCGTGGTGCCTGAAGCAGAAGCAGTTCGCAAGTGCTGGTCGGCCGACTCCTGAAATTTTCATTTTCAAGTTTCAGAACCGAAGTCTTCAAAAAAAGCCAAGTACCCTGTTGGGATCCTTTTTCTTGGTCTAAACCGATGTCAGTAAAAGTTAACAATTGTATTACCTGTGGAAAGCAAATATCTCAAAGATTTTTATTCGGACTGTATTCCTTTTGCTTAGGCCCAGACCATGATGTCCCTCGCTGTTGGTTTTGTGCCTTATTCAACCTTTGAACTATTCGACGTTGGTTTATTTTTGCAGTTAATTATTTCGGTACTCTAACTATCCAGAAATGGCTTCAGTAAGCCATCTGACTACCGACATTCCGAAAAAACGTAAAGATAGACAGAGACAGGCCGCATAGGTCTAAAGCTGCTGATGATGCTTCCGTTAAGCTAGCAGCCAGTTCACCGGCACTCAGTGAGGTGCTTTCGCAGTCCCTGATGCACGCTACTTCAGATTCGCAGGCCTCTACTGAGACCCATTTGGAGTCCAGTATGCCGCAAGATGCTTCTTAGAGTATGGAATCTGCAGATGTCTCTACCTTGGATGGGTCCGGAGCCGCTGTGCAGGCACCGGCTTCTGAGGGTGTATTCAGGACTACTGACTTGCATTTCAAACCGACTCTATCTTCTTCTTCTAGACCTAAAACATGACCAGCGCCTAGAAAATGGACATCCAAACCGCATGGTCAGGCCCATATGCCTAAGAAACAAATAATTAGAATGGCTGAAGACCCTATTACTTTAATTAGGGGAAGCCAGCATTCACCCTGTAAAAGACCTAGGACTGATTTTCCTTCTGATTCTTCTGATCATGATTCTGAAATTTCTGTTTCTTCTGATTACCAGGATTTCCCCTTATCTACCTCTCAGGGTTCTGATGCAGAGGATTCCATTCCCTCTGCCTCCCTCCAGAAGATTTTGCTTTTGGTGAAACCTTGCACACACTTAGGGAGCATTTCCGCTGGGAAAGCCAGGATTACTCTGACTCCAAAAAGAGGCTTAGGGAATTCTTACTCCTCCCCCAACACAGGCCTTTAGCTGTCCCTCCTGTCCTGGACATTGTAGATGATGCTTTCTTGGAATCTAGCCTAGCCCCTGACACTTTACCTCCAGCTCCCAGGAAAAATGATAGGTATTACAGAGTACCTGACTCTCACAAGTTCCTCTTCAAGAATCCTACTGCGGACCCTGAGACCATTTCCCAAGGAACTAAAGGCATTAAGGCTACTACAGCCAAAACAACCCCTCTCGCCTCTGATAGGGATTCCAGGGCCTTGGACAGATGGGGGTAAGAAGGTATACACTTCTGCTACTTTGGGCATTAGGGCCTTAAACTGCCAGTTTCATATGTTAATGTATCAGCAACACATTATGAGACTACTTAAACAGAAAATGATGTTGATTCCTGACTGTTCTGAACATGAAGTACAGGATTTAATGCATTCTGCTGAACAAGTTGTTAAACATACTTTGCAATGTGGTTTTGACTCTTTAGAAGCATCTTGCAGGGCTGCTGTCATTGGGTCTGTTCTTAGAAGGCATGCTTGGCTTAAGGAGCAAAATTTACCAGATCATGTTAAAGCTAAATTACTAGATTCTCCCTTAAACCAAGACTGCCTGTTTGTCAACAAAGCAGAAAAGGTTCTTAAAAAGATGGAGGAAAAAGCTAAATCTATGCAAACTGTAAACAATTTCCTGCAAGTACAGCCTCCCAGATTTAGTAGGCATTGGACTTCTAAGAATTGGTCCTTTCCTGTCTCTTCCAGTCCTCAGTCCAGTCACAGGAGCAGCAGACCACCTAGGCTACAGTCTCAAGGTACTCGCAGGCCTAAGCAGTGGGAGCCTCCCACATCCAAAGCTGGAAGTAGTAAGACACTCCCTATGGAAAAATGTCACAATGACTTAACCTTAAACCTTCCAAGCCTTGCTCAACTACCTGCTCCATTAGGAGGAAAGATTGCTCTGCATGCAAAAAACTGGAAACCTCGTTACCCAGGATAAATGGATTTTAAATATTGTTTTCCAAGGATACAGATTCCACTTCCACACCTTACCAACCCCACACGGTTGGCCTGACCTACCCCCAAATCAGTGGGCAGAGGCCCAAAAGCAGGTTCTCTCCCTTCTAAGTATCAGGGCTATTCAACCTGTCCCAGCAGAAGAAAGGGGACAAGGTTTTTACTCAAGGCTTTTCCGGGTACCACAAAAGACAGCTCCTGGCATCCTATCCTGGACCTCCCTACTCTAAATACCTTTTCGATAATCCCAAAATTCAAAATGCTAACACTTCAGCAGCTGTTTCTTATGCTAGGCAAAGATGCTTGGTTGGTAACCTTAGACTTAAAGGAAGCTTACCTGCACATTCCGATAAGGGAATCTTGCAGGAAATATCTACGCTTCAGAGCAGGCTCCATGCACCATCAGTTCTCTGCACTTCCCTTTGGCTTATCTACTGCGCCCAGGGTATTCACAAAGTGTCTAGCTCCAGTAATTGCATTTTGCAGGCAAAGAAATATTCAAATATACCCATACCTGTTTGTCTAATTTAGGCAGAAAGCCAGGACATGCTACTAAAACATCTGGCATTTGTAAAGAAACTTCTAACATCTCTGGGGTACACTATAAACGAAAAGAAATGTCATCTAGTACCCTGCCGACAAGTTGTATTCCTCGGAGCTAGCTTGAACACAACTTCCCAGATAGCTTACCTCACACCAGAGAAACATGTTTGACAGCCTACTTCAAACTACTGGCCACAAAGACCCAGCTATCTGCAAGGAAAATCCTGCAACCCCTGGGGTTCATGGTCTCTTGCATTCTACTAATTCCATATGCAAGACTTCATACGAGGAAACTACAGTGGTATCTAAAAAGCCTATGGTGTCAACATTCTCAGGATCTGTAATCAATGATTACTATCATTCCTTGTATAAAGACAGAGTTCCTTTAGTGGCAGAGGCCTGCCACCACAACAAGGGGCTCCCATTAACTCTACCCCCTGCCGTCCAAACCCCAACAACAGATGCATCAGACTATGCATGGGGGGCTCACTTGGCAGGGCGATGCATTCAGGGCAAATTGAACCAGAGTCATATGCACCTGCATATCAATTAAAAAGAAATGTTAGTTGTACATAATTCCCTGGCAGCCTTCAAGGACCACATTCTTCCAGGACAATTATTGGTGAAGACGGACAACACCATTGTTTTGTGGTACATAAACAAGCAGGGGGGAACCCATTCATACCCTCTCTGCAGACTAGTCATGGCTCTGTGGAACACAGCCTTAAGCTACTAAGTGCACCTGCAATCTCAATTCCTGCCAGGCAAGCTAAATTCTCTGGCAGACCTAAGCAGAAATCTCATGGACCCACACGAGTGGAAACAGAAACCAAGGATATTCAACCTTTTGGGAAACAAATGGGGGAATCCAGGGATAGACCTGTTTGCCTCCCCTCAGAACTACCAATTGGACAAATTCTGCACACTGGCTCCCCACAGCCAAGCTTGGAAAGTGCATGGCCTGTTTTTCACCTGGGAAAACCTCTGTTTATGCCTTTCCCCCTCTGTCTCTCCTTTTCAAAGTGCTCCTAAAGATCAAACAGGACAAACCAAGGACAATACTGATTGCACCACACTGGCCACACCAGCACTGGTACCCCCTTCTGCGCAGTATGTCACTGCTCGAACCATGGCACCTGCCTCAGACCCCGCCTCTGCTGTCCCAGCATGAGGGCCAGATTCTGCACCCTCCGCTCTAAACCCTGAACCTTGCAGCCTGGCTAATTACTTGAGCTCTCCAATAGCATCCCTCAGTAAGCAGGTGCTAGATGTCATTCTGGAGGCAAGGAGGCCTAGTACTACAAAATCCTATGCTGAAAAGTGGAAAAGATACTGCTCCTGGAGCCAGACTCAAGGGATGGGCACAACTATGCCCAACTGACCGCATATTCTTTAGTACTTAACAGAGATGCTCCACAAGGGCCTTTCCTTCTCCTCAATTAAAATTCATGCCTCTGCCATTTCAGCACACTGTAATACTGTGATTTCCCCCCCCCCACCCCCGGCTAAGGCACTTTTTTTTAGAGGGGCCAAAAATTTAAGGCCACCTTAGAGAGCCCCTACTTCTGGGACCTCAACATTGTTTTGGAAAAGCTCAGTCTACCTCCTTTTGAGCCAGCTGCAACTGCAGAATTGAAATTCCTTTCTTGGAGAACAGCCTTCCTTCTAGCCATAACTTCAGCAAGAAGAGTGGATCCCTTCATCATCTTCCATGCAGACAGGATGTCCCTCAGGACCAATCCTTCCGTTATGCCCAAGGTGGTGTCTAGAGTGGCCCTCAATCAGTCCATTAATTTGCCTACCTTTTTCCCAAATCCACAAAACAGAGGGGAAGGCCGTTTCAAAGCAAACCATTTCTAAGTGAATAGCCCATTGCATTCATTTCTGCTATAAGCACCATGGAAAACGTACCCTGCAGGGGATAAGATCACATTCCACTAGGGCTGCATCTACCTCTACAGCCTTTCTCATAGGTGTCCCTACCAGTGACATCCTAGAAGCTGCTACCTGGAGCTCTGTACATACCTTCACCAAGTATTACCACATGCCTACTTTTTCTAAATCCAGAACTGGTTTTGCCACTGCAGTCTTGCAGGGCTTAATAGCTGGTCCTAATGCTCTCTAACTTCCTCCTCCCTTCCTTAGCTTTGGGAATCAACCCAAATGTAATGACTGCAACAGTGAAACACGAAGAACATAAATGTAGATATTAGTGTATTCACTGTTGCAGTCCTGGTTACCCTTCCTCCAGCCCCCTGACTTCTCTTGGCTATACTTTTATTCTTTAGTGCATTTCTGCTTTCTGGTGCATTTGCTTTTTGTTGGAGGTGTAACCTATCGTATAATTACTTTGCATTATGGGGGCACCTGATATCTGAGGCAAGAAAAACTGATGTAATGGCGTTGGTTGCATGTTTTATACCCCTGACAACCTGACGTCATGGAAGAAGAGAGAGCATCCGATGCAGGGATCCAAGACTTTGTTATTCAGGCCGGCTGAGGGCTACCTGCAGGCAGATAACTCAAATGTAATGGCTGCAACAGTGAATACACTTGAACATCTACATTAATGTTAAGTGTACACAGCTGTACTTTATATTAATCATATAATTGGCAAGGGCTGAATGAGCATGTCTCCATTGTCCCTGTATTAAAATTGAAAGCACTAGAAAGATGAGTTAGTTTTTTTTTTCTTTTAATTTTTTTAAAAACAGGGGTTTGTTATATTATCCATGGTTTTATTTATTTATTGGTTGATTTATGTTGATTTTGTCTTTATTTTGAAGGTGGCTGTGTATTTAATGACTGATTACATTTTTATCATGTGATTCTACCAAAATGATTATTTAAATGAATTTTGGTGTAAAAGTTTTATCTGATGAAGTTCGGCTTTGTATAGAACGAATATCCGATTAAAGTTTTTGGCTTTGGGATGGACTTTACTGGTTTGGCTTCTTATTTGTGCTTATTTCATACTTTCTACATGCCCCAAATCTTTTTCACCATACTAGTTAGGCCTCAATGTAATGGTTGTTCCCTTCCAAAATTTTTAAGTTTAGTATGTTTTCATACTATCTCAGGACAGCAAAAGTGATGCAGATATAATTATGAATTATTATAAATATTAACTAAAATACATAAATAAAAAATAAAATGGTGAACTAATGATTGATTTACAGTTATGAATTGTTATAAATATAAACTTTTATCAGCCATTTCAGAAACAGTTGTCAAAGCTTTGATACACCTCCATCAGAAACTCTTCACATGGTTCCACAGTTGCTTATCTTACAGTTAGCAGGCTATAAAATGGCAACACAAACTCTTTTCTACTCTGTCCCATTAGGTGTCCCACAAGGTTCCATTCTAGGTCCTCTCCTAGTTTCCATCTTCGCCAACAAGCTTCATACTGCCACCCCCCCAGGCCACTACCGTTCAATATACTGAGGACTCCACAGTCATATGCACAGCCCCCTCTCTTTCTGAACTCCAAGAAGTAGTCCAAATATCCTTTACAGAGGTAGATTATTTGCTTTCTGATGCTCAGTTAATCCTTAGTCCTAATAAAACTAAACTTATGATTTTTCTCGCTCAACAAATGTTCAGACCTGTTCCCCTTCATTATACATTCTGATAACACAAAAATTGAACCTTGTTTCTCAAATGTTAAGCTTCTTGATGTTGCAGTCGATAAGTTGAGATTTGACAAACACATTACCCAAAGTATAAAAAAGTTCACGTTAGGGTATCTTTACAGAGTCAACCCTTCCTCACTGACTGCACAAGACAATCTATTGCGAGAACACACTTAATCTCAACTCTTCTTTACGCCTTACCTGTCTCACTAAACCTGTACAAAACAGACCTGGCAAAACTAGATGCCTGCTGCAAGAAAATTGCCAGATTTGCCACCAACTCTCCTCATAGATTGCATCACTGTAATGCCTTATGACACCTAAACTTTCTTGAACTCCCCAGTTACTTCACATAGACACAACTCCCTATGGCCCATGGCATACTTTACCTTCCAGACAGGTGTCCTGCACTCCACAACCTACTTCAACCCCAATTTAATAAAACTACTTGGATCTTCTGACAAATTCCTCTAGCAAGTCTCAAAAGCAAACAGTGTTTCTGGCAAATCTCTTTACTCCAGCCGCATTGCCAGAATATGGAACTCAATCCCACAAAACATACTTACCACACCAAATCACCTACAGTTCAAATTTCTCCTCAAATCTCAGCTGTCTAATTCTTGGCTCTGCTCTTGCCTTTCACCTAGCTGATTCCTTCCCCTCCTCCTTGCCATCTTGATAGGTTTTCCTTCACTTCACCTTACTGTTTCTTTGCTTGCTTAACCTGATAGGAGTCTCCCCTTCCCTTCTAATTCCTCTCCTGCACTCTCTAGATCCCCTGACTATTCATCTGTGCCTTATCTTTCTGAACGTCTCTACTCTAACCTACTGTTTACTTTCTTTCTTTACCATACCTATATTTAATTCCCACCATCTTTCTCTTGTATAGTTAATTGTTCTTTTTCTTGAATTTTTCTATGTATACATTGTTATCCTTGTATGTACCACTACTATTTGAGCTTATGTATTTTACAGTTTATTTGTAACGATCTTTATTCTGTTTGCGGTTTTTCCCCTGGGCCTCTGCTGAAAAAGGATCTGTACCCAGTTGGACTTTCCCAGTCAACAAACATTGAATAAATAAAAAAAAATTACTTCCCACCCTTTTTACTTTTTTTTTTTGTGAAGCCATAAATTCACTTGCTGATTCCTAGTCATTTAGAGAACAGTAACATCTGACAGTGCTGTGAGTTGTGCAGTATGGGTCCATGTAGTTTGTGTATTGTAAAGTTAACATAGTAGAGTTAAGCATTATTAATCTATACATTCTAGTAAATGTTTAATGTTTTATGTATTCAGTGTTGCACCTTGGCTATGTGTTGTACATGCAGTATTTGTCAAATATCTTTGACAGTATATTTTTTTCTTTGCATTGCTAAGTGCATTTATTACTTATGTTTGCCTGTGTAACCAGGACATGGCTGAAAAGGCTCCTGGGACAAGTTCATTTCCCCGGTCAGCAAAGTATAAATAAATACTAAATAGAAAAAAGGGAGGTGAACATTGCAAAAATAGTTAGGGAACTAGTAAAGCGCATTCTAATTTTGCATCGTTCATGAGAGAGCGAGAGAGAGAGACTTCCCCCTGAAGGTATTGGGAAGTAGCAGACTTGCGTTGGAGTCCTTTCCATTAGTACTTGTCACCTGTACATAATAAAGCAAGGATCACTTGCTGCAGTGAGAGTTTTCACACCTCAGGATGAGAGTGTGGGTGAAAGGTCTGTCAGTTCCTTTATAATTACAAAATAATCCCTTTAAATGACCTGATATTTAGCTGCTTTCTTTTGCTGGAAGTAACCAACAGCTATTTATAGCATAGAACAAGCTGTGACAGACATGTAAATGAGGCACAGTCAGGGAAACATAGAAGCAGCTCTGTTACATAAGGTATGTTAGATCACAGTGCTTCATACTCCTGCCATTCTATCTTAATGACATGAAAAAACAGCATTTTCTTATATCTAGCATGACTGAATGTATTCTTAAAAGAAGGAATGAAAGCAAGAAAACAATATCATATTACCAAGGCAGGCCCCATCAGCTGCAGTTTTGTGGGGGACTCATTAAAATTGTAAAAAGAAGCACATGGAGTGATTTTGAGGCATTAAAACACCTCCCAAAAACAGATACAATGATGAAAATGTTTTTTTTTTTTTTTTTAGCTCTAAGGTAGAGTTTTCCTTTAAGTTGATGGGTCAGCTTTTGGTAGAGAGAACTCTGTACCGAGTTCCTAGAATCCAAGGTTTTTATACCAGGCTTTTAGGACCAGTTCTAGACTTACTGGATCTGAGCATGTTCATAAAAATTAAGATGTTCCTGATGGTGTCTATAAAGATGCTTCTTCATTCGTAGGTCAAAGACTGTTGAGCTGGCTACTTTAGACACAGTTGGTGTATAGGCGCATTTCAGTTCTACTTTCTCACAAAAATGCCTTAGATTTAAGCTAGCTCTTCATGATTTCTGCTGCTCATGTTGTTTCCCACTTCAGAGTATTTACCAGTGGTTTAACTCAATTGTTTATAAATCTTGTGAAATAAAGCATGGCTATTCGCCATCTGTTCACCTGTATGATAGTGGCAAACACAAAGGAGTTATTGACCCTGCACATCAATCAAATTATTGCATCATTCAAGTCTGAGTAATTTTAAATTTTGAGAAATGATCTGACTCCTTTAACATCAGTATCTTTTCTGGAGGCAGTCGTGTTGTATTAATGAAAGTCTATACAACTTTGGTCAAGTAAACAAAGATTCAGTTCTGAAATGTTACATTGCTGTCAGCATCAAGCCGTTATGGTATGACATTTTCTGAGAGCACTGGATTGTATGAAGTCTTCCATTCATAGTGCCTTAGGCAAATTTGTATACAGGAAAAAAAACACATTGGCTCAAAAGTAATGAGGCCAACCTGTAGAACATTATATAAGATGATTCCTAGTCCACATGACCTAAAGAAGGCATTATTGCAGTGGTGCAGCGGTAGTGTTGCTTCACAGCAAGAGGTTCTCCCATTCGATTCTCGGCTGGAGTGTGGGGAGTGCCTTCTGTGTGGAGTCTGCATGTCCTCCCCACGGTTGGGTGGGTGTGTTCGAAAGACATGCATAAATGGGCATGCCTTCGTTGAAGGTTGAACGTCGAGCTGTCACCTTGGTGTTGGTGAAAATCTACTGCCAATCCTTAGCGGACCGGAGTTCCGCTGTGGCGACCCCTAACCGGGAAAAGCCGAAAGACAACTTGTCCATAGGAATTGCCTTACTTCCACCGTTTTGGGTGCATGTTTTGATCACAAATGTGTTGGATTTTGCTGGAGTGCCTACTTCAGCAGCTTGTAATAAGGCAGTTGGTCTCTTTAGGAGAAATTGATTCATGTTGATATGCAGAAAATTAAAGCAGATTTCAGGGCACTGACAGCCTTCCAGGACAATTTTCTGAAGGGGCCACCTGCAGGCCAACACAGGTAATACTAAAGTTATGCTTATAGGAACAAGTGAGGAGTAACAAGCGATCTGAAGTAGTTAACTTCATTTTATCTGCAACCTGTGAGTATTCAGATCCATATCGGATCCGAGCCAGCAACTTTACAAGCATCTGCTCCAAGCTCCTCCCCCTTATCCATAACACACCACCATCTCCTGCCTTCCCTCAGATCTCATTTGCCGGTTTGTGCATCAGCATTGTGATCTCCGTAGCTCTGAGCTTTATAGTTTATTGTAAGTGCTTTTTGGGGGTTTTTGTGTTGAGAGATTTTTTCAGTTAGTTCCCTTTTCCTCCCCCTGACACTTGTTCGTCATTTGCTGTATATATATATATATATATATATATATATATATATATATATATATATATAAAAAGAAAAAAAAAAGTTTATAGTTTTTGTGTAGGCTCTTCCCTTCCCTTAGTGTGTGCGTGGTCAGGTACTGTGTTGGTGTTTTCTATTTGTGGCTGCTATTGTTTTGGGATGTCAGAACAGCCAAAACCTACCTTTAAAAAATGCACAGTGTGTGGCCATAAGCTTTCACCAGTGGATGGTCACACTGTTGTGTGTTTGTCTGGGTGTAGTTCATTTGCCAGCCCAGTGCAGTGTTTGTGCAGGATTTAATCTGAGGGCCCTGAAAGATAGGGAGGCCAGACTGGTGGCAAAATAACTGCTTCCAGCATCTACTTTGGATAATTCAGCCTTGGCTTCTACAACTCCTGCCAACCCCCCTCCCCCCCAGGCTGGGACTCACCCTCCTGCTAGACCTGCTGAAAGGGATGTGAAAGGGATAGACTAAAAACACAAGGATGCAGAGAGAGGGAGCGACAGAGAGAAGAAAGGGGGGATAGGCCCCGTAAACTGTCTCCAGATTGGGAGTCCTTCCCTAGCCCGCCTTCCAAGGTGTCGAGACCTGTTTCTCCTAGACTCCTCTCCCCCAGATTTTCTACGGAACCGAGGCCTTCCTCCAGATCCTCTCAGCGGCCAGCCAAATCCGAGTAGGTCACTTCCTCACACTCAACTCGAAGTCTTTCTGAAATGGCTATGGACAGGATGATGAGATTCATTCGGACCCAAGTCCAGATGGGAGTCTTGCCAGGCCCCTCTCCCTCTAGAGGGGGGACCTCCATGCCATTCTTTCATCCGATTTCTCCTTCCCTGATCGGCCTGGGGTTTCATGGTATATGGATCCAAGGATCTTTGGAGCTGGGGATTCGGCGCAGATGGTTCCTCCAACCTCGACTCCGGCAATTACCTTTAGTTCCTCTGATTTGAGCAGCTCTCTGGGCCGAGGATGGGGAGTTGGACCAGAGGGGATGGATGTGCCTTCGGCTTTGACCTTGTCAGATCCGAGCCGTTCCTTTGGAGTTCCGGATACCCTAGCTTTGGCCCCAATCCTCACGACGGACCCAGGGAGAGCTTCCTTCTTGTTGGTTTCTGAGGAGGTGCACTCTCCATCGGCGTTTGCTGTGGTGGAGAGGGTTCTCTCCCAAGGATAGAGACCCCAGCCTATTCCCTTGGATTCGGTTACAAATCCCTTCAGCTTGTCTCAGGGACAGCCCGTGTTAGAGGAGCCCCAGGCGGTTACCCTGGTGGAACCCGCTGCAGCTCACGAACTCTCTTCAGAGTCCCACCGAAGAGGTTCATTGTAAGCATATGTGCAAAAGGAGGCACCTGGACTCCCCCAAGTCCCTTAGAGAAGACACTGATTTAGATGAAGAAGTTCCCCCAGGTCACCTCCCGAGGATGTCTCCTTTGGAGACGACATGGCGATCCACTGCCAGAGGGGGAGGTTGGTCAGCCCCAAAACCTTCTACAGATGAATCAGTGTTCCTGGAGGCTTTTGGCATGGGCCCATCTAAGTTCTGGATATGCCCGCCGGCGTATCCTTTAATGGATCTTATTACCATGTGGGCATGGAAGGAGCCTGACACCATAGAGCCGATACCCAAGTGCCCTGCCAAAATTCTCTCTCCACCCTCTGACAGACAGGCATGGTATAAGGGATCCCCTGTGGATGCTATGGTGGTTGCAGCAGCCACCTAGAGGGAACTGGCTCAAGAGAGTTCCTCAGTCCACCCTCCTGATAAGGAGTCCAGGACAGTGGATCTATTTGGGAAGGGAGTGTATTTTTCAGTGACACTTTCCATCTGAGTGCTGAACTACTTAGCACACGTTATACGATTGCAGTGAGACCTAGTCACGGAGTTAGCTGAGTCGCCCCCAGAGTCTTTATCGCAGAAGGACAAGTCTGTTCTCTGCGAAGTTGTCTTCTCTGAAGTCAGTGTAAAACACGTCCATGCACCTCCTTTCTCATGCTACGGAAGGAGCAGCTAGGGTGCCTGAGACTGGGGTAGCTATGAGACAACACTCTTGGCTCAGACTGTGTCAATTTGCGGACCACTTCAGGGTGTCTTTTACGAATGCTCCCTTCAATGGTTCTCTTTGGTAAGACCAAACATTGCACCCTTGTCCAAAGTGAAAAAGAAGAGAAGACTTTGCTGTCGGAATCCACTTCTCTAGCCCTCACAGATCCTTTTCCAGGAATCAGAGGGCAAATGAAGATGTGGTTCTGGAAATCGCAGTTTTCCCGGGACTCTCAGGACAACTTGTCCCCTAGAGGCAGAGGGGGGACAGGACAGATGCCGTCCCAGAGGCAGAGGGGGTCCGAGGAACTTTGGGTCTAGGGAACCCTTCTCGGACAGGCCTGCGCAGCAGCCTTGAGGGGTTTGCCCGACAGTTCTACTCTGGAGGCATTCAGGGGAAGATTATCATTGCACCCAATGGCATGGGAGTCAATAACTGCAGATCGTTGGGTGCTTCAAATAATATCCGGAGATTACACCATCCCGTTTGTTGCCCCTCCTATCCAACCAAAACGCCTCCCAGATGTTCAACCCGCTCAGAGAGACTGCAGCGCTAGAGGTTTCCAAGCTGCTTCAAAAACAAACCATCAAACTGGTCCCCCCTCCGATCAGTCTGCGTCAGGCGTTTACTCCAGGTTCTTTTTAGTGCCAAAAAAGACTTGGGATCTCAGATCCATTTTGGACATGTTGGCCTTAAACCTGGCTGTCGCCAAACAGAAATTCTGGATGGTTACCCTGTCGTCCATTCTACCTTATTTTCGTGAGTGTGACTGGATGTGCTTTGTAGACCTCCAGGACGCTTAATACCATATCAAGATTCACAGAAGCTCCAGGAGATTCCTTCGCTTTTGGCTGGGAGCCAGTCATTTCCTGTTCTGAGCCGTACTCTTTGGTCTTACCACAGCCCCGAGGGTGTTTGCTAAGGTAATGGCAGTCGTAGCGGCTCACCTGAGGCTTCAGGGGATTCAAGTATTCCCTTACCTAGACAATTGGCTCCTCGCTGCTTCCACCAAGTGTCTTCTTTGCCAAGCCAGAGACTTCTTCCTACATCTTGCAGATCTGTTAGGGATTACGGTCAATGTTCCCAAGTCACTCTTGAATCCTGTACAGATCTTGGACTTTATCTGGGCATGGTCGGACACCCTTCAACTGAAAGTCTTCCTAACTCCAGACAGGGTCCAGAGTCTAAGGGCTCATGTATCACTAATTCTTGGCCCCAGGTTATCGAAGGTGGTGGACGTTCTCAGAGCCCTGGGCTCTGTGGCTGCAGCAATTTCTATCCTCCCCTGGGCGAGTCTTCTCTTGCGTGTTCAACAATTGACTCTAGCCGTACAGTGGTCTTGAATGGATCTCCCCATAAAATACCCAATTCACATCAGCAAAACCTGCAGGGCGTCACTTCTCTGTTGGGTTCAGTCTCTGGAGATTGTAGCGGGACGCCCATTTGTTCCATCCACAGCCCAAGCCACAGCAACCACGGACACCTCCCAGCTCGGGTGGGTGGGGCATTATCTGGGGAGGACGGTCCAAGGCACATGGTCCCAGATCGAGACCAGATTGCACATCAGTGTTCTGGAGATGAGAGCAGTGCTTTTAGCTTTGCAGGCCTTCCACACCGTTTTTCCTCCATGGACTATTACAATTCAGTCAGACAACATGTTGGTTGTCTGGTACATCAACAAACAAGGAGGAACCATATCTTACCCTCTGTGTCACGAGGCCATGAGAGTTTGGGAGTGGGCGATCTCCACCAGTCAGTTTCTGATTGCAATGCACATCCCGGGACGCTCCATCATTTTAGCTGACAAATTGAGTCGGGCTATTCTAATGCCGTACGAGCGGTCTCTGAAACAGTCTATAGCGGAGGTGATCTTACTTGCGTGGGGTCAGCCTTGCTGCGATCTCTTCAAATCTCCTTCCAACGTGAAGTGCAGCGAGCTCTTCTCTCTGATTCCCTCACCAGGGGACCCCCCCAGAGATGCTGTAGTCCATGCTTGGCCTCCCGGGCTATTGTACGCTTATCCCCCATTACCACTCATTCCAAAGTTGTTTCTTAAGGCTTGCCACCTGGGGTGCAAGGTGATCCTCATTGCCCCGTTCTGGCCTCGTCAGGTTTGGTTCCCCTTCCTCTGGTCTCATGTTCTTGCTCCTCCTTGGATTCTAGATCCCTGCCTGGATATCATTTCTCATCCTTCGGGCACCTGTCTACCCAACCTGGACAGCCTCAAGCTGATAGCTTGGTTGCTCCAGTTCTCTTGATTGTCAGGAGTCCCGGTCTTTCATCTTCAGTGAGAACTATTCTAGTTGTGGCTCATAAGTCTTCCACTAGGAAGATTTATTGCGGTAAATGGAAATGATTTTCTATTTGGGCTTCTCCGAGAAAGCTGGATCCTTTTACGGCCCCTGTCTCTGCGGTACTGGATTTCTTAGCCAGCATTTTTCAGCAAGGGGCCAGTTCTTCCACTGTGAAAGTGCAATTGGAAGCTATTTCTAATTTCCATGTCGGTGAGAACAGGAATGCCCTGGCATCTTCTAGATTGTGTAAGGCTTTTCTTAAAGGCACTTTTCTTTTGTGTCCTCCAATTAAGAACCTTGTTCCTCCTTGGGACCTTACCTTGGTTCTCCAGGCCTTAGTTGCTCCTCCCCCCTTTGAACCCATAGCATCAGCAGATTTGAAGTTCTTAACCTGGAAGACAGCCTTCCTAGTGGCTGTTACATCAGCTAAGAGGGTTTCTGAGCTTCAGGCCTTGTTTGCCTTGCCCCCTTACTTGATCTTCCATAAGGACAGGGTTTCTCTCCGTACAAACCCTTCTTTCATGCCAAAAGTGGCTTCTGAATCAAACATTAATCAAGCAATTAACCTGCCAGTTTTCTTCCCAAATTTTCAGTACAAGAGTGAATATAAACTGCATTTACTAGATGTTCATAGACAACTTCATTTTTATTTGCACAGAACAAAGCCCTTCTGTAAGTCTGACCAGTTGTTTGTTTCCTTTTCTAAGCCCTTTTTGGGTAAGGCCATCTCCAAAGTTTCCTTAGCTAAATGGATTACACTATGTATTTTGCAAATTTACAAAGACAAAGGCTTGTCTCCACCTGGTCCTGTTGAAGCTCATTCTACCAGATCTATGCCGACATCTGCTGCTTTCTGGTCTAGAGTATCATTGGATGACATTTGTGCAGCAGTGACTTGGGCTAAGCCACATACCTTCATTTCTCATTATAAGTTGGATTTAATCTCCAGAGGGGGAGAGTATCCTTCGGCTCTGCAGTGCTCAGGAATATCCTTCCATGACAGCCTCCCAGGAGTTTGAGTAGCTGGGGACTCTGTCCCACAGGTTGCTGATAACATGAAGTTAACTACTTCAGATAAAGAAGTTATGTACTCACAATAACGTTCCATCCGAGTAGTTATACTTCATTTTTCTGCAACCTTCCCACCCTCCTTCCCCTGAACTTTCTCATGTGATCATCATGTGTGGTTTATTCTAGTTTGAGTTGCGGCAAACTCTGAGAGAAGGCAGGAGGTGGTAGTGTGTTATGGGTAAGGGTGAGGAACTTGGCGCTCGGAGCAGATGCTTGTAAAGTTGTCAGCTCGGATCCAGTATGGATCTGAATACACACAGGTTGCAGAAAAATTAAGTATAACTACTCCGATGGAACGTTATGGTGAGTACATAACTTTTTTTTTTCAACTTTGCTTGGTGGTGATTTGGATTAAGGAAGGGCTGTACAGCACAATTCTTCAGCTCTTAAGAATTATTTCCAGGCCTTACACAATCAACTAAAATGTGCATTAAACAAGGGGAATGACTTTAGGTTACGATGGAAGCTTGATCTAAAAAGTTTCCCTTCAGAGGAAAATGAGGCAATCCCAGCCTGATTTTGGTATCTCCTTGGTCTAAATAGCTTTGGTTTTCAATGCGGAGTGTGATTTCTCTTGTGCCATGGCTGTTCTTACTGGTCATTGTTAACTTAAGAATCTGATTGCATCCTAACCCCAAAACCTGAGTTGCTCAGCATGGAGGATAGAGTTTTGATCCTAAAGTCCTTTTTGCAAGCTCTGTTTTTTTTTAAATATGATTAAAGGCCAAACAGTCTTGCATGCAAATGTGAAAACTTAATTTAGTACATTATGACGCAAGGGCTAGATTTGTTGCCCTGCCCCATACTGATTTTTCTTGGCCTATTTGAAGAACTAGTTTGATTTGCATCTTCTATTTGTTTAACAAGAGTTTGCATTTCTTTAGTCCTTGTCTGTCTTTAGGCCATTCACTCGATAGGATTTTGTCAAGGCTTTGATATAGGAGTCCTTTTTCTTCAGTTCTGCAGGAGGGTGTATATCATCTACTTGATTGTAACATTTTTGGGGGATATTTTTACTTCTGCGTCTGCTGACCATCTAGCCTCTCCTTGATCAGACCCATGTTTTGGGGGGATGTGATCTAAATACATTTTGCTGTTGCCAGTATCTTGGCAATGAGAGCTTTTCATGTGTTTATGGCCTGATGACAGTTTGAGCACTTGTACCATCTCCCAGGCTGCCTGTGCCCCTTAGTCTACTCTCTGACTGCCATCACTGGCTTTGGCTGCCACACCCACTTCTTCCCAGCACTAGCATCCCATGTCTTGATGGGAGACTGCTTTTCAGCTTGAGGCCCTGTCATCAGAACAGTGATGCAAGTTGGGCAAGAATCTTCCTCCTCACTACCCCCAAGTTGGGCATGCCCATCCTTCCTGCCTGTGCCGTCATATTCCCAGTCTGCTAATTGAATTGTGGTTACTTGGGCTGATGTTGGGGCTTTATCCTTTTTTAAGATTAGACATTGTTGAAGATTTCAATCCTTCTGATCTGTCAGTCAAAATAGTTGCAACTGCTTTCCAAGACAGGTATTTAAGACAGATTTAAGAATTAAAACCTGTAGCATTTAAACCACTTAAGTTGATAATCCTACATTGAAAAGGTGCTGAATTGATTATCTTTTGCATTGACAAAAGCTGTAAACTAATACAAGGCACAATGAGAGCCTTTTCCAGGAGGACAGCAGCATATTTTAGAAAGGTATCTGATGTTTTAGAAGTTGCTGTCCACACCTTCACAAAATGGTACAAGTTGGATACACTGTATAAGGTTAGGATGGGTTTTGGTATGGCTTTGCTTTAGTGGATCCAGTAACTAGCTTTACAGATGTTTAACAGTATTACTTGTTAAGATTCAGTGTTAGTCACTCTTGCTAAAGAAATTAGTACAGTTGAGTGTAATAATATGTAGTAGTAGATGTGAAGAGGATCTGTCATTGTAACAGTAAAGTTTTCCTCCTTCTGTCCCCTTTGATAAAAGTGCAAATAATGTCATTCATTTTGTTTTTTGTTTTACCCATTTAGTAAGGCTTTTATACTACATTTTTCTTTTTAGTTTAAGGAATAGCCTGCTACAAGTAAAGGGTCTGGGGGAGGCACTTCTGGGGCCAGATGAACTGAAGAGTAGCCCCCACTGACTTTAATTGTAGACTTGTACGGCAGCCAGTGTTTGAAGGAAAACCTTCTTGAAACCAAAGTTGGTTTTCATATGGAGTAAGGAATAATTGATGAAAATTGAGTCCTGTACTTATAAGATGAATAAAGACCAAATATGATTTGTTGTTACAGTGACCACTTCTCACAGGGGTCCAGATGGAGAGATGATAAAATCAGCGAGCAAAGGTGAGTAGTATTGCTGGAATTGAATTCATCCTCAAGTCTTGTTAACTGCCTTCACGAGGTGGACCCCCCCCTCCCTTTTTCTTCCTTTAAAAAAAAAAAAATCTCACCAAGACAGTGATTATGTAGATTTGTTTTTTTATACTGCATACACCATGGACAGAAGTAGGTTTAAAAGAAAAAAAAAAGCTGTGTGCGCAAATCCCAGGATAAAAAGTGCCCAATTCTGGTAAGTGCACTGGTGCCAGGACTGGGAAGAAATGACAGTGTTGAATCCTCAAGATAAGGAAATATTCCCACAGTAGCATTGGGTCAGGCTCAGGGGAGGGATGGCCCCCGCTGTTGTAAAAGATAGTAGTAGTTCACAAAAACTGACAGGCCAAAAAAGAGCCATAAAGATGATAGAGTGGGTGGGCTATTGAGGATAGGAGAGAAATTCTGTATTAACTGTTATACAAGAAGACCAGAATTTCCAGACAGTCTGTATGGAAAGATTGAGAGAAATTAGAGGAAAGGAAAAATATTTAACACAAGAAAAACTGTCAAAAGCTTTGAATGCAAATTTGTGTTCATTAATACAAAAGATTTTGTGAAAAACAGACCAAGAAACCTGGGGCAGTTTGTAAAAAGCAACTAAGGTGGTGTGAAAATATAGAGAGCAAAATCTAGAGATTTTTTTAAGGTATAAAAAGAAATATGGATATGGGAGAGAGAGATCTGATATGGTGCAATATTTATGCAAAGCAGAAGGCCAGATTAATTAATACAAAAAGCATCTCCCAAAGATATTTGAAGAGAAATACAGGCAGAGGCACCCATATGTGGAAAATTTCACAATACAAAAAATAGGTTCACAAAGGGGGGATGTAGAACCGAAGATTAGTAAAGTAGAAGTTAAACTAGAAGCTGATCTTATGGAAAACCTAAGAAGTGAGGGATTTAGTGTAGAAAGTATAAACATATGATGTTATGTGATCTTATCTCGCCTACATTCTGTACTGATGGGTTCGAGCCGATCCTCGGCTCCGACTCGGCACGCTATACTATAGAGCGAAGTCTCTAATTGGCTGAGCTATTCTACATCCCAGGATGCACCACCACTACTTCCCCAGATCTCGTTTGCCGCTCGACAGCAATAGACGTGGTCTCGACTTGGCTGGGCTAAGTACTCTTTACTGACAAATTTTCTGTCAGAATTTCTCAAATTTTTCACCCAAAAGCTGTTTTAACAGCCACTTATCACTTGTTGAGTGTTTTTGTGAGAGAAAGTTGTGTGAAATTTCGGAGCGTTAGGTTCCCGCTCTTAGTAGAGATTTTCCTCGCGCTCTAATTCAGGATATTTGTGTCATTAAAAATTACTGTTTAAAAATTTTTTTTGTGGTACTGTATATTAACATCTAGGTCCCGTTTTAGTTAGAGGGGCTTTGCCCTCGCGCTCTGTTAGAGCCTTGTTATAGTTTACCTGTTTGTCTGTTACGAAGCCTAGGTCAAATCCTGCTTAAGTTAGAGGGATTTGGTTCTCAGTGCTTACTTTTTGTCCCTAGTGGTTGTTTGTGTTGTCCTAGTGATGTCAAAAGAACATAGACCTTCGGGTTTTAAAAAATGTACCAAGTGTGGGTACAAGATGTCTAGAACGGATGATCACTCGCTCTGTGTTTATTGCTTAGGGCCTAAGCATCTTCAAGAGTCGTGTAGTGTATGCCACGCTTTTTCTTCTCGTGTCCTCCAAGAGAGGAAAAACAAATTAATATTGAAAGGGATGATCTCCCCTTCCTTTGAGGAGGCTTTATCTTCTTCCCCCTCTCCCTCCAGGAAGAAGTCTTCGGCTCCGACCAGTCCGTCGGAGCCGACAGCAAAGAAATCAAGGCAGGCTTCTCCGTTGGCTCCACGGACTTCGGAGCCGAGGTCAGAACGGTCTGCCTCGGTGCCTCCAGCCTCGACTCTTCTGTCCTCGGAGCCGAGAGCTCGAGCATCAAGAGGTGGGTCACCTTCTTCGGCTCCAATGGTTTCAGAGCCGAGAAAGGTCGCACACTCAGACTATTCTACCTCGGCGCCGAAGTCCCCGTCTGCTCCGAGGGAAATTGCTGTACTGGTGGAATCTCCCTCGGCGCCGATAATACTTGAGACTATTCGGAGCCGGTCCCCCAGTCTTTCAGAACCGGCGGAGAAGTCAACTTGGGCCCGATCGGTCTCTTCTCGGTCCTCGAGGATGTCCGATTCGGATATTGACAGGGTACTTCAAAGGCTGTTTCAGTCTCCAGTCTTTCAAAAGTTAGTCTCTGCTCCAGCCCAATTGGCTCCGGAGCCGATTGTCCACCCTGTTGTTTTGGTTCCTCCTCCAACAGCGCATACGGTTTATCGGAGTAGAGATAGACTCAAAGCAAATGCGGGTCTATCTTCCTACAGAGAGGATAGAAACATTACAATCTCAAGTCCGAGCATTGCTCTTCAAACGCCGAGCCCCAGCAAGGATGGTCCTACAACTGTTGGGTTCCATGTCGGCTACCGTTCTCCTAGTTCCCTTAGCAAGATTGCACATGAGGATTCTACAGTGGCTCTTGTCAGTCCAGTGGTCGTATCAGGATCTCCCTCTCAGTCACCTCATTATGATCACGGAGACGTGCAAACAGGACCTCTGTTGGTGGCTTCTTTCCTCCAACCTGGATCAGGAGCGACCCTTCGTTCCTCCACCTCCAGTGGCCACTTTGACTACGGACGCCTCCCAGACGGGGTGGGGGGGACATTACCTGGGCAGGTCAGTCCAAGGCAAGTGGCACCTCGACGAGAGTTCCCTACACATCAACATACTGGAAATGAGTGCGGTACTTCTGTCGCTAAAAGCACTACACAGTTACCTCCCCCAGGGCATGATTGCCGTTCAGTCCGACAACATGTCAGTAGTCTGGTACCTGAACAAGCAGGGAGGGACCAGGTCCTACCCCCTTTGCAGAGAGGCCATGAGAGTATGGGATTGGATTATTGCAACCAAACGTTTCTTGGTAGCAACACACATTCCGGGGAGATCCAATGTGATAGCCGACCGACTGAGCAGAACTATTCTCTCCCCTCACGAGTGGTCTCTGAACGACAGAGTAGTAACTCAGATCTTCAGAAGATGGGGAACTCCTTGTTGCGACCTCTTTGCAACTCCTCACAACACGAAATGTCTACAGTTCTTCTCTCTCACCCCAGTTCTGGGGGGGGGTTCCCAAGGACGCCCTTGTCCAAGCTTGGCCCACCGGCCTGCTGTACGCCTTCCCTCCGGTTCCCCTTCTTCCCAGGGTGATCCAGAAGGCGATTCACTTGCGGTGCAAGATGATTTTAGTTGCCCCATACTGGCCTCGTCAAGTCTGGCTGCCCTTTCTTCGGAAATGCGCACTGGACGGTCCATGGTTCCTGGACCAGGCTCCAGATCTCTTGATTCACCAGTCGGGACAGCTTCATCAGTCCCTTCATTCGTTGAGGTTAACAGCTTGGCTCCTCCACTTCCGACCATAGTCAGGAACCAGGTTTTGGACTCGGAAGTCATACATATCTTGTCCTCGGCCCACAGGAATTCGACTATAAAAATGTATAACAGCAAATTGAAGAGATTCGCCATTTGGGCCCAACTCCGGGGATTAGATCCTATTACTGCCCCGGTGTCTGAAGTTTTGAAATTTTTAGCTTCCTTATTCAATCAAGGTTCTTCGGTCTCTACCATCAAGGTTCAATTGGCAGCTATTTCTAATTTTCATGAAAGTATAGACCCACCTTTGATGAGCAATAAGTTGTGTAAAGCCTTCATGAAAGGTGCTGGGCTGCTGCGACCTCCGATTTCTCATCCCTCTCCACCGTGGGATCTTGATTTCGTATTAAGTGCTTTGACCTCTTCCCCCTTCGAACCGGCAGCAACTTGTGACTTGAAATTTCTTTCTTGGAAGACTGCTTTTTTGGTGGCAATTACATCAGCCAGAAGAGTTTCGGAACTTCAAGCCCTATGTGTCAAACCACCGTACCTGGTTTTTCACAAGATAGGGTTTCCTTCAGGCCTAATCCATCCTTTGTTCCTAAAGTTTGTTCTAGTTTTTGTCTTCAACAGTCATTGGAACTCCCAGTTTTCTTCCCCAACTACTCAGACAGAGTGGAATATATCTTCCATTCATTGGATGTTCATAGGCAATTGCGTTTCTACTTAGGATGCACCAAACACGGAAAACAGATCAGTTGTTTGTGTCCTTTTCGGACAACAAATTGGGCAAAGCCGTCACGAAGGTCACTATTGCTAAGTGGATCAGAGACTGTATCAGTCATACTTACTTTCTTTCTAATAGAGAGCTTACAACCACTGTGAAAGCTCATTCTACAAGAGCAATAGCTACTTCGACAGCCTTTCATTCCAAGCTTGCCATTAGTGACATTTGTGCTGCGGCTTCCTGGTCTTCTCCTCACACCATTTCTCATTACAAATTGGTTGTGGCATCTCGGGGGTGAGCTTCCTTCGGTTCCACAGTTCTCAGGAGTGTTTTCCAGTGAGCCACCCAGGAATCAGGTGCTAGGGACGCTGTCCCATCAGTACAGAATGTAGGCGAGATAGGATCACATAACATCTTTTAGTTATGTACTTAACATAACTTTAGATGTTTGGGATCCATCTCGCCTACATTCCTAATAACCCACCCTCCTTCCCCCTGCCTTGGAGATCAGAAGAGACCGAACGGTTCAGTTTAGCCGTTTCATCTTGAAACACCTGGCAATGCTATTTCAACTGTCTATGACTGTGTGCATGTGTGCGGACAAACAAGATCTGGGGAAGTAGTAGTGGTGCATCCTGGGATGTAGAATAGCTCAGCCAATTAGAGACTTCGCTCTGTAGTATAGCGTGCCAAGTCGGAGCCGAGGATCGGCTCCGAACCCATCAGTACAGAATGTAGGCGAGATGGATCCCAAACATCTAAAGTTATGGTAAGTACGTAACTAAAAGATCTGAAGTAGGAGATTCATTTGTCTGCAACCTGTGAGTTATGGATCCGATATCGGATCCGAACCGGCATGGTTTACCAGCTATGGATCCAAGCTCTCGGCTCCTCCCCTCACCCATAATGCCCTGCTCTACCCTCATGACCTCAGATCTCGTTTGCCGCGCATGGTGACCAGATTGTGTTTTCTAAGCTCTCCAGCTAAGTGCAGTTTTATTACTTTTAAAGTGCTAATTTTTGAAGTTTTGTGTGAAAGTTGTGTGGAAGTGTAGGTTTCCCTTTTATTTAATTATACTTTTAGTGTTTTAAAATTTAATTTTACTTATCCCTCCCCTCGCTGGTAGCGTAGTGTGTTTGGGCCTGTGAGTGATTTTGTTACTTTACTTTAAACTAGTTTAAGTAACCCTCTTTGCTTTTGGGATGTCTGAACAGCCCAAAGCTGTGTTTTCCAAGTGCTCCGAGTGTGGCCATAAGCTTTCCCCAGCTGATGGCCACACTCGGTGTGTTAGATGCCTTGGGGTTGAACACCTCACTTCTGGATGTTCCATTTGTGCAGGGTTCAACCCCAGGGCATTGAAGGAGCGGAGGTCCAAGCTTGTCTTGGCGGGTCTTTTGCCACCGGACTCTGCTCCGCCTCCGCCTCCTTCGGGGTAACCGCTTACGGTTGTCTCCTCTCCGGCTCCCCTCTCCTCCTCCTGGGACTCAACCTCCCTGTAGTGGTTCGGAGGAGAGGGAAGCTAGAAAGAAGGACCGGAGGGAGAAGCACCATAAGCGGCGGGCCGAGACCTCTGTTTTGGCCCCGCCAGCCAAGCGGGCTTCTCCTCCGGCCTCCTTGTCTACTGGCTCTCCCCCTCCTCGGCTCCGGTCTCCAGTGTGTTTTTCACCGGGACCTGAGGAGGAGGAGACCCGATCTCCGTCGAGGCTATCGAGGAGGCACTCAAGGCCTACCTCGGTAGCCTCGTCGAGATCAACTTATAGCCTGTCAGACGCTGATCTGGACTGGATGATGAGAAGGTTCATCCAGGCCCAGATGCAGATGGGAGTGCTCTTGCCTCCCCCCCCCCCCTCTGAAAGCTCGACCCCTTTTTTCAAGCCAATTGCTCCTTCTCCGACCCGCTACCCGGGTTCGGAGCAGTTGGAGCCGAGCAGCTTCGGAGCTGGGGGTGGGTCGGCGCCAATAGTACTCAGTACTTAGGATCCGACCCTGCCCTCGAGTGCTTCGGATCCGACCTCTCGGAGCTTGGATCCGAGCTTCGGATCTGGGGGGATCAGTGCTCCTTCGGTGCCGTCTATGTCGGAGCGCGCTGTCCCTTAGGATCCGAACGCTTCGGCGCCGGCTCCGATCCACTCCTCGGATCCGAGGGGGAGCCGATTGTCGGATCCTTTGGTCGAGGTCGGCTCCCCTTCGGCTTTTGATGTAGTGGAGAGGGCCCTGTTGAGGGTCTCCGGACCCCCACCCCTTCCTTCGGCTCCCTCCCCCGCTCCCTCTGCACTGGGTCAGGCTTCCACCATCCGGCCCTTGGGACAGCCCGCTCCTGTGCCCCAAGCTGTTCCCCTGGAACAGGTTACTGTTTGCGTGGAGTCCTCTGACAGCCCCCCGGAGGATGTTCCCCGCAAACATACGTGCAAAAGGAGGCACATTGACTCCCCCGAGTCTCTCAGAAGACACGGATTTGGAGGAAGGGGAAGGCTCCCCACGGTCACCCCCCGAGGATGTTTCATTTGGAGACATCATGGAAATGCTCCGCATAAGGGGTGGTCTGCCCCAAGTCTTCCTCGGACGAGTCCGTGTTCTTGGAGGCATTTGAAGCGGGCCAGTCTACCTCTTGGGTGTCCCTCCTGCCAACCCCTGGTGGACCTCATTACCACCAGGGCGTGGAAGGAACCGGACACCGTGGAGCCAATCCCTAAAAGGCCCGACCGTATTCTCAGTCCCCCGGCTGACCATGCCCATTGGAGTAAGGGGCCTCCGTAGATGCCATGTTGACGGGCGGGCCACCAAGAGGGAACTTGCTCAGGAGAGTCCTCAGTCCATCCCCGAGCAAGGAGTCTCGTATGATGGACCGCTTGGGGAAGCGGATGTTTAGTTCAGCGACCTTCTCTGTAAGGGCGCTGAACTATCTGGCACATGTGATTAGGATGCAGCGCGATCTTATTAAAGAATACGCTGCATCCCCCCCAGAGTCCATGTCGGAGGAGGACAAAGTGCTGCACTCCACCCGCATGGCCACTCTCAGATCCGTCACCAATACCTCTATGCGGCTACTCTCCCATGGTACGGAAGGCGCCGCTAGAGCCGCAGGGGCAGGCCTAGTTACTAGACGTCAGGCCTGGCTCTGTCATTGCGATTTCTCAGAGCCCTTCAAGGCGTCATTCGCGAACGCCCCCTTCGATGGTTCTGCCCTCTTTGGCAAAACTGTTCGCGACACTTTGACCCAGAGCGAGAAGGACGGGAAGATGCTGTCTGCCGTCGGAATCCGCTTCTCTGCACCCCAGAGGCCCTATTCTAGGAACCAAAAGGGTCAGAAGAAGATGTGGTTCCGGAAGTCGCAGCAATCCCAGCCTGCTCCGGACAACCAGTCCTTCCGTGGCAGAGGAGGACAGGGAGGACGCCGCCCTAGGGGCAGAGGGGCTCCCAGGAACTTCGGGTCCAGAGAACCCTTCTCTGAACGGCCCGCGCAGCAGCCCTGAGGGGTTGCCCGGCTGCTCCACTCTGGAGGCAGTCGGGGGACGTTTTTCGGAGCACCTGGCGGCATGGGAGTCCATAACATCAGACCGTTGGGTTCTCCAGATCATATCCAGAGGATACCGTATCCCCTTTCTTCACTTGCCAAAATTGAAGTTCCTCCCCGACGTTCCACCCGGTCAGTGGGAGGCCGCTTTGGCAGAAAGTGGCCATCTGCTAAAGAAAAGAGCCATCCAGCCCGTCCCCCAGACCAGATCGGATCAGGGTTCTACTCCAGGTTCTTTTTAGTGCCAAAAAAGACGGGGGATCTAAGACCAATTTTAGACCTTTCACTCTTGAACCTGGCAGTTCCCAAGGAGAAGTTCCGAATGGTCACACTGCAGTCTATTCTCCCCCTTCTGGGAGAAAATCACTGGATGTGCTCCATAGACCTCAAGGATGCGTACTACCACATACTAATGGACAGGCGCTCCAGGAGGTTTCTCCGCTTCCGGCTGGGAGCCAGTCACTACCAGATGTCCTTCATGGATGCATCTGCAGTCATAACAACTGGGTTGTCCTGTCGTCAGGCAGCCCTTCAGTCGGCCGGATTCCAAAGTCCGGGTCCGGCTTCGGCTGATGTCGCACTTCACCCAACGTCATCTCTGTTGGTCTTCGGGTATAAAGGCATCAGCCGACGCCATTTTCCTCAGTCTTTCTTGCGAAGAGAAGCTGTTCGCAAGTGCCGGTCGGTCGGATCCAGAGATTACTACTACCGAATACTACTTCGAAGACTTCTAAAGCTAAGTACCCCGTTGGGGACTCTTTCTTGCCTCAGCCGATGTCAGAAAAAGTAAATAATTGTTTAACTTGTGGGAAACAAATACCTCATAAAGATTTCCACTCTTACTGTTTGCCTTGTTTAGGCCCAGCCCACGACGTAGCAGCCTGTTCGGCCTGTGCTTCTTTCAACCGACGTACGCTTAGGCGTCGGTCGGAGTTTGCTGAACAGTTTTTCGGCTCAGATTTTACATATATTATGCCGTCGGATCCTCCGACTTCCCAAATCACTAAAAAACGCAAAGAAAAAGACCGACACTCGCGGTCCACGGTTTCGGCCGAATCCATGGTTAAGCAAACCGCGAGTGTCTCGGTTTCAGCCGAAACCGAGAAAACTGATCAAAGTACAGCTGAATCTATGACTACCACTGAGGCTCCTGCTACTTCACTTGAATCGGCCTCAGAAATTTTATCCACTACGGTGGTTGCTACTGACTTATCAAACACCATTCCATTGGATGTCTCTACCCCAGCACGTGGTGCTGCTAGGCCCCCAGCAGCCATGTCCATTAAGGCCTTTGCCAGGGCTAAAGCAGCCAAATCTACTAAAGCAGTGCCTGTCAAACCCCCTACAACCAGGCCCACATCTAGCTCTCAAATGCTTACTCTGGCAGAAGATTTAATATCATTGATTAGGGGATCTCAATCCCACCCAGACAGGGCCTCTCAGCCCCAGAGAAGAGACCTAGGGCAGAGCCCCCCGAGCCTGTGTCCTCTGATTCAGCCGATGACTCAGACATAACAGACCAGCCAGAGGCTCCTTTCTCCAATTATGAAGACTCAGATGCTGAAGAATCCATTCCAGCTGCTTCCCCACCAGAAGAATTCTCCTTTGGGGAAACCTTACATGCCATGCGAGAGCAATTCCAATGGCAGCAGCAGGATTTCTCTGATTCCAGAAAAAGGCTTAGGACTTTTCTGCATCTTCCACAGCACAGGCCCTTGGCTATACCTCCTGTCCTTTCTGTGGTGGACGATGCCTTTAATGATGTCTGCTCTGCACCAGACTCTCTACCTCCAGCCCTTGCCAAACCAGATAGATTCTACAGGGTACCAGACACTCATCATCACCTTTACAAGGCCCCTCTTGCAGACCCCGAAACTATATCCCAGGGTCCCAAGGCAGTAGCCTCGGCCACAGCAAAAAACCCTATTCCTTCTGAAAGGGAAGCCAGGTCTTTAGACAGATGGGGCAAAAAAGTCTACACCTCAGCTACTCTCTCAGCTAGAGCTTTAAACTGTCAGTTTCACATGATACAATACCAAGAGTTTATGCTTGATCAGTTAACTAAAAGCTATCCTCTGATGACTCTGTCGATAAGAAATATGTATTAGAAATGGTAAATAACATACAACAGGTTAGTAACCATTCCTTAAAATGTGGCTATGATGCACTGGAGGCTTCATTTAGGTCAGCCATGACTGGCACAGTGATAAGAAGACATGCATGGCTAAAAGAACAAGTCTTACCGGATCATGTTAAAGCTAAGTTATTAGATGCTCCTATGGATAAGACCAGTTTGTTTGGTACACCTGCCCAGCAGGTAATGAAGAAAATGGAAGAAAAGGCAAAATCTGTTCAAACAGTTAAAGATTTCTTGCAGGTTCAGCCACCAAGGTTTAGCAGGAACTGGCCTGCCAAAATTGGTCCTTTCCTGACTCCACAAGATCCCAAAGGGGCAGGAATAGACGTCCCAGAGGCAGAAACCAATCCAGAGGAGGTGCCTATAGAGGACGACAGTGGCAAGGTAATAACAGAGGCACAGACACAACCACTGCCACTACAACAACACAATCACAGTGACTTAACTCTAAATCCGCCTACCAGGGAACAAATAGCAGCTCCATTAGGCGGCAAATTAACCTTATTTTCGAAAAACTGGCACTACATCACAAAAGACAAGTGGATTTTGCAAACCATAGATCAAGGCTACCGGTTCCACTTCCACACTTTACCAGTCAAAAGAGGAATACCAAACCTACCTTCAAATCAAAAAACAGAAGCTCTACAACAGATAATGCAATTAGCAAAGATGAGAGCTGTGGAAAGAGTGCCAATTACAGAACAAGGAAAAGGATTCTACTCCAGGCTATTCCTAGTTCCAAGAAAGGAAAAAAGTTGGAGACCTATTCTCGACCTGTCCACCTTAAATACATGCATCATTGTCCCAAAATTCAAAATGCTGACCCTACAGCAACTTCTTCCCATGCTGGGCAAGGAGTGTTGGCTGGTGACTCTAGATCTCAAGGAGGCATACCTGCACGTCCCCATTCGACCAATATGCAGAAGATACCTCAGATTTCTTGCAGGATCAGAGCATTATCAATTCTCAGCATTGCCCTTTGGCTTATCTACTGCCCAGAGTATTCACAAAATGCCTGGCATCAGTAATCGCCACTGCAGACTACAGGGAATCCAAATTTACCCATACCTGGACGACTGCCTGCTACAAGGGGACAACAAGAGCAAGCTGACAACAGATTTACAAAGGGTCATTTACTTGCTACAAGCACTGGGATACACAGTCAATTTACAAAAGTCAAGGCTGATACCATCCCAAACAAGGACATTCTTGGGCTTAGAATTGGACACAGTAACACAAATGGCATTCCTAACTGTAGAAAAACAAAATGCACTCCCTCTTTACTTCTTGGCTCTAACAAAACAGAACAAGTTAACAGCAAGAAAAGTACTGCAGGCCTTGGGCTTCATGGCATCATGCATAATCTTGGTCCCACATGCCAGACTACATATGAGAAAACTGCAGTGGTATCTAAAGAATTTATGGTCTGAACACAGTCACAGCCTAGAAGCAGAAATTCCACTAATTCCATGCTTAAAACAGGAGTTCCTATGGTGGGCTCAAGCATGCCAGTCAAACCCGGGACTACCCTTTCGCAGCTGTCAAGCAAATCAGACCATCACAACAGACTCCTCAGACCTAGGATGGGGGGCTCACATGTTGGACAAATGCGTGCAAGGTTTGTGGACCCAGGATCAACTTCACCTGCACATCAACCTAAAAGAGATGCTGGCAGTAAAACTGGCAATCCAAAACTTCAGACCATTTCTCAAAGAAGGCCATTTGATGATAAGGACAGACAACACCACAGTCATGTGGTACATCAACAAACAGGGAGGCACTCATTCATACCCCCTATGCAGAATGACTTTGGAGCTTTGGAACCTGGCACTCGGCTACAACATCCAGTTACAGGCAATGTTTGTACCGGGAAAGGAGAATACTCTAGCAGACATGTTAAGCAGAACCACATCGGATGCCCACGAATGGATGCTACATCCGGACATCTTCAAGACCATCTCAAAGAAATGGGGAATGCCTCAGATAGATCTGTTTGCTTCCCCTCTCAATCACCAGCTCAAAAAATTCTGCACAAGGACATTCCACCCACTGGCATGGAAAGTGGATTCGCTCTCCTTCAGCTGGAAAGGCCTAACAGCATATGCATTCCCTCCTCTTCCCTTGATACACAAGAATTACTAAAAATCAAGGAGGAACGTCCAAGGATAACCCTGATAGCTCCAAACTGGCCAAGACAACACTGGTACCCATTGCTGAGAAGCATGTCTCGGAACAACTTGTGGTCAATACCCCTGATGCCTTTGATGTTAACTCAGAACAACTACAGCATCATGCATCCGAACCTAAAAACATTGCAACTGACTGCATGGAACATCACATAGCAGCAACTAATCCAGAACTTTCCCAAAGGGTTAAAGACATTATCCTAGAAGCCCGCAGACCTTCAACAAGAAGGAATTATGCAGGAAAATGGAAAAGGTTTGTCATTTGGAGTACTGAAAGAGGAAAAGATGTGTCAAATATAGATATGGCTAACATTCTGGAGTACTTGGCAGAGCTTCTACATACAGGCCTGTCCTATTCCTCCATCAAGATACATGCATCAGCTATATCAGCAGAATACAGTTTTGATCCACCTGTCTTTTCACATCCTTTACTCAGGCAGTTCCTCAGAGGAATCAAGAATGTAAAACCTCCAAGGAAACCACCATTGCCAGCTTGGGATTTGAACTTTGTGCTAGAAAAGTTGACACTCGCACCTTTTGAACCAGCAGCAACAGCAGACCTACAACATCTATCGTGGAAAACTGCTTTCCTTCTGGCAATAACCTCAGCAAGGAGGGTTTCTGAACTTCAGGCCCTAATGGCAGTACAGCCATTCCTAATCTTCCACCAAGATAGTGTCCATGAGGACTAATCCTACATTTATGCCTAAGGTGGTATCCAGAGTGTCCTTAAACCAGGCAATCCACCTACCTGCCTTCTTTCCCAACCCACAAAACAGAGGGAAAGAATACTACACACCTTGGATGTACATAGACAGCTACGCTACTACCTGGACAGAACAAAAGTAGCGGAAAAACTGACCAGCTTTTTGTAGCCTATGCAACAGGAAGAGAAGGAAAAGCTATTTCCAAACAGACAATCTCCAAATGGATAGGAAATTGCATACGATTCTGTTACTCCTTCCATGGAAAACCAATTCCACAGAACATAAGGCCTCATTCTACAAGGGCAACAGCCACTACCACAGCCTTCTTACGAGGAGTGGCAACCAAAGACATTATTGAGGCGGCTACTTGGACCTCCGTGCATACATTTGCCAAGCATTATAATTTACCTCTCTATTCTAGATCCCGAGCAGGGTTTGCCACTGCTGTACTGCAAGGGATCCTAACCACACCATAATCTAGTTTTTTCCTCCTTCCCTAGTTGGCTATGGTATTCTACCCAGTTGTTATGACTGCAGATGCATCCATGAAGGACATAGTACAGTTTTGTACCTACCATAAATGTAGATGTCCGAACTGGATAGCATCTGCAGTCAGGATTACCCTCCCTCCTTCCCCTCTGTGGTACTCCTAGGGTGTTTACCCTCCTAATAGCTAGCTGGTGGGGGGGGAGTCTCTTATGGTGTATTTGTTTGTATATATGTACATACATACTTATTTTTTGTGTTTGTCTTCTACCTTTTTGGAAACATTGGCATTCATCCAAATTTTAGCCTTCCAAGAGGGCATTTGGCATCTAGGGCAAGAAACACTGAGGAAAATGGCGTCGGCTGATGCCTTTATACCCGAAGACCAACAGAGATGACGTCGGGTGAAGTGCGACATCAGCCGAAGCCGGACCCGGACTTTGGAATCCGGCCGACTGAAGGGCTGCCTGACGACAGGACAACCCAGTTGTTATGACTGCAGATGCTATCCAGTTCGGACATCTACATTTATGGTAGGTACAAAACTGTACTTTCCGGGTCCTTCCCTTTGGTCTCACCACAGCCCTCAGGGTGTTCACCAAAGTATTAGCAGTGGTAGCGGCCCACCTGAGACTTCAGGGGGTACAGGTCTTTCCCTACCTGGACGACTGGCTCCTTACTGCCCCAACAAGGCATCTACTACTATTGGCGCGAGACTCCTTTCTCCATCTTGCTCCCCGTCTGGGCATCACTATAAACACAAAAAAATCCAACCTAGCACCCACGCAGTTCATAGATTTTATAGGTGCCAGGTTAGACACAAGGAGATTAAAAGCCTTCCTCACTGCGGACAGAGTTCAAAATCTGCAACTCCAGGTGCGGGCCATTCTCCACTCAAGCTCAGTTCCGGCGGAGTTGGTCCTGAGGGCTCTAGGGTCCATGGCAGCTGCTATAGCGCTTCTTCCTCTCGCCAGGTTCAATATGCGCATCCTCCAATGGACACTCCTAGTCCAGTGGTCGTATCTTGCTCTTCCTATGCATCATCCCATTGCGATCAGCAAGGCTTGCAAGCGGTCCCTCCTGTGGTGGCTACATTCTCCAGATCTCCACGGAGGCCGCCCATTTTGTACTTCTCCCCCTCTCGCCACGGTGACCACGGACGCCTCCCGCCTCGGGTGGGGGGGGCATTTTGCAGGCCGGACCGTCCAAGGCACGTGGAGCGATTCAGAGACCTTACTGCATATCAACGTTCTAGAGATGAGAGCAGTGCTCTTAGCGTTGCTAGCACTTCAGGCCTTTCTTCCCTTGGGAACAATTGCGATTCAATCGGACAACATGTCGGTTGTCTGGTATATCAACAAGCAAGGAGGAACCAGGTCTTACCCTCTTTGTCGAGAAGCCATGAGAGTTTGGGAATGGGCAATCTCCACCAACCGCTTTCTCATAGCAACGCATATTCGGTCGGTCCAACATCCTGGCGGACAAACTCAGTCGCACCATTCTCACCCCTTACGAGTGGTCTCTCAATACTCAAGTAGCGGAAAGCATATTCGCACGGTGGGGAACTCCTTGTTGCGATCTTTTTGCCTCTCCCTCAAACACCAAGTGCGACAGTTTTTTCGCTCTGATACCTCCTCGGAGGTTCCCCAAGAGACGCTCTGGTGCATGCTTGGCCACCCGGTCTTCTTTATGCTTATCCCCTTACCTCTGATGCTCCAAGTTCTTCAGAAAGCCTCTCGGTTGGGGTGCAGAATGATTCTCATTGCTCCGTTTTGGCCTCGACAGATCTGGTTCCCCTTCCTAAGGTCTCACTCTGTGAATCCTCCTTGGATTCTAGATCCCATTCCGGATCTGATATCTCATCCATCCCACTTATCTCCTCCGAACCTGGACAACCTGAAGCTGACCGCTTGGCTGCTCCAGTTCCACTCTTGATCAGGACTCCCGGTATTTCGTCTCCCGTTAAGGCCATCCTGGTGGCAGCTCATAAGCCATCCACTAGGAAAGTCTACCGCAGCAAGTGGAAACGGTTCTCGTTGTGGGCGGAGTGGCAAGGCCTAAACCCCTTCACAGTTCCTCTCCCTTTGGTGCTTGATTTCTTAACCACTCTTTTTAATGATGGTGCCAGCAGTTCCACTGTCAAAGTACAACTTGCGGCAATTTCCCATTATCACATTGGTCATGACTTCAATCCACTGATGTCGGCCAAGTTGTGTAAGTTTTTCCTTAAAGGTACTTTCCTTCTCAGGCCCCCTGTAAAGCAAGCGGTTCCTCCTTGGGACCTTTCCTTAGTTCTCCAGGCCTTGACCGCCCCCCCCTTCGAACCGGCGGCTACGGTAGATCTGAAATTCTTATCTTTCAAGACCGCCTTCTTAGTAGCCATTACTTCAGCCAAGAGAGTTTCAGAGCTTCAAGCATTATCAGCTAAACCTCCTTACTTGGTCTTTCATCCGGACTGTGTTTACCTCAGGACCAACCCGTCCTTTCTTCCTAAGGTAGCTTCTGAAGCAAACATTAATCAATCCATTAACCTCCCTGTCTTCTTTCCTAAATATGAAAACAAAGGTGAATACAAGCTTCACTCCTTAGATGTTCACAGGCAACTTAGATTTTATCTAAACAGGACGGCTGGTCATAGGCAATCCGACCAGTTGTTCATTTCCTTTGCTAAATTTAACTTGGGCAAACCAATTTCTAAAGTCTCATTATCTCGCTGGATTTCACAATGTATCTTATTGGCTTATCAAGCTTCGGGAAGGCCCGCACCGGAGGGTGTACATGCCCATTCAACCCGGTCAGTCTCTACATCGGCAGCCTTTAAGGCTAGGATTCCTCTAGATGATATATGTGCAGCAGCCACATGGGCTTCATCTCATACTTTTATTTCCCACTACAAGTTGGATCTTGCATCTAGGGGTAGAGCATCCTTTGGCTCCGTGGTGCTCCGGAATATCCTTCCATGATGGCCGCCCAAGATTCAGGTAGCTGGGGACTCTGTCCCACAGGTTGCAGACAAATGAATCTCCTACTTCAGATTTAGAAGTTATGTACTCACCATAACGTTCCATCTGAGTAGGTGTATTCATTTGTCTGCAACCATCCCGCCCTCCTATCCCCCTGGCCTTTCAGTTTCCTGCATATGTTGTGTTACCCTTTTCAGGGTGTTCTTGCTGTTGGCAAACTCGATCTGAGGTCATGAGGGTAGAGCAGGGCATTATGGGTGAGGGGAGGAGCTGAGAGCTTGGATCCATAGCTGGTAAACCATGCCGGTTCGGATCCGATATCGGATCCATAACCCACAGGTTGCAGACAAATGAATACACCTACTCAGATGGAACGTTATGGTGAGTACATAACTTCTAATTATGTCACAGCATGATGGAACAATGAATCCCTCAAGGAAGGAAAAACAGGAGGAGCTTGAGACATCTGAAGAAGAACTGTGGACTTGGGAAAGAAAGAGATTTAATATGGTGCAGTATTTATGCAAAGACATGCATTAGGTGGATTGAATGCTCTAAGTTAGCCTTGTGTGTGGGTGTGGGTTATGGATGAACTACCATGGCAGGGCTAGCCACCCAGTGGTGTAAACCTTGGCGCTCTATGATTCACTGTTGAAGTGACACCCTGAACCCATGTCCAAAAATGGGAAGAAGGGGTTGTGGATCAATTTGTGCAAAGGAAAAAGCAAAACTAATCGGTACAAAAAAGCAACACCAAAGATATTCAAAGAGAAATACAGACAAAAGCATCCGGATATGGAAAATTATACAATACAAAAAATAAAACAAAAGGGGAAAGTAGAAAACAGGATTAGTAATGGAGAAGTTAAAGAAATAGAAACTAAAGTTATGGGTTATTTCTGAAGTGAAGGATTTAGCGTAGAAAATCAGACACTGATAACACACAGTATGATAGAATAATGAATCTCCAAATTAAGGAGAAACCAGTAAGAATCTGATCTGTTACCATTTGAAGGTACTTAGGAGCCTTCAGTAGGAACCCAGTACAAAAGTTCAGTTGTTTCAGTTGTAGTTGCACAGCAAGGGAAGGAACAGGAAACTCTTACGGCTCTGACACAGTGTTGTTGAGTGATAGGCCAACAAGTTCTCACTTGAAAGAGTAATGGATAACATAGGGTGAAGCAGAAGAGAATATGGCACAGGAAGATTTGCTGGAACTTTCGGTAGAATGCCTGCAGAAAACTGAGAACAAAGAATGCGCCTTCAGTTTAAAAGAAAATGATCTAGGAGAATAATTGTTTGATTTAATAGACATGGAGAGACACAAGATCAAGCAAAGTAACAGATTACAGAAAGTCAGTAAGACACAGAATGTTAGAACTTTGTTAAAACAAATGAACACAGTAATAGACTGTTTATAGAAATTCATGTGATATAACTGAAGGAAATAGGCTTGATTGCTGTGCAACCAAATTAATAACAAATAGTGTTTCTACAGAGATACAGGGCAGTAAGGGAAAGGAAGGGAAGAAATCAAATGCTGTCATGGAAGTACCGTAATAGAGAAAACTATAAAGCAAATAAGACAAGAAGCTTTGCTATCAGAAGAGTACAGAAGAGGGAACAGGTCAACAAAAATACTCGGATAGTAGTGATAAAAGCAATGCTCGGTATCAGAACAGACCAATATCTGTTGTACACTATTGCAAATAATCTAAAGATATCAGCACAGGCAGAAAAACTTAGAAGATATGCAGGTAAATATAAAGGAAAAGCACAAAACAAGCAATTTTATTGATGACCCAGAAAAGCTTTATAGAGAATTGGGAAATAAGGCAAAAGGAATAGAAACACCACCAAAAATAGAAGGCCGACACATTTTGAAGCAATATTTATGAAGATCCCGTGGAACATAACAAAGATGCTTAATGGAGGATAGAAGTAAAAGAGAGTAAGCAGTTCAGATGTACAGGGTATGAAATGGGATGAAGTAACAGCCAAAGAAATTGAAACCAAATTAAGAAAAGCTCCTTATTAGAAAACCCCAAGGCCCAGATGCAGTACATAACTTGTGGCTGAAAAGTATTGACATCTTTATATGAAGATTTAACCATGAGTAAGAACTTTTTATACATGCACCCAAAACAGATGCCAAACTGGTTAACAGGAAAAATTATAGTCCTCCTTAAGAGTGAACCTGCAAGATATCCTAGAAACTATAGAATAATAACTTGCCTTCCAGTGATGTATAAACTATACACTGAAATTGATGCTGACAGAGTATAGAAAAAAACTCGTTCACAGCAAGCGAACAAAAGGGTAACAAAAGAAAGCCATATGGAACAAAGAATCATTTGTTGTTGAATAGTCATAATGGAGAATTATAAAAAGGGGAAGAGTCTAAGTATGGCATAAATAGACTATAAAAAAGCATTTGACAGCATCCTGCATTCATGGATAAGAGTCCTTACAAATGTATAAGATATACCCTACATTGATCGATTACATTACAGTGACCATAAAACAGTGGCAACCCACTTTGCATCTAAGTCATGATAAAGAACAAATTATTATCGCAGGGGTAAAAACTCAAAGGGGGATATTCCAGGGTGACACTGTCACTGTTGCTCTTTTGTCTTGTCTGCTTAATAGATTAGGTCATGGCTACAATTTGACTCCTGCAAAACGAAGTGTAAAGACTTCTCATCTTTCTGTGGATGATTTTAAACTGTATAGTTCATCAGATGAGGAACTGAAAGCACAGCTACAAGTGGTCAGAACTTTCTGATAGGAGTGTCATTTGGTCTTGATATATGTGCAGAAACAACCTTTAAAATAGGAAAGCTACAGCAACAAGAAAATATTGGTCTGGAGCAGTAATGTAATATAAAAATATGAGCAAGAAGGAGTTTATAAATATTTGGGAAATTATGAGGACTAGACAAAACATGAAGGAATGTGAATAAAACTTAAGAATATTTTAGACTACAATTAATACTGAAAACAGCCCTGACATGTAGGAACAAAGTCCAAGCTGTAAACCAATTTGCTTTTCTGTTCAAGCTTGGAGTTTTCGGCTGATTGGCCGCAAAAGGTACTGGATCAGTTGGACAGGAAAACAAGAAAAATTTTTCATGCTTTTTAAATGGTTCATAAAAATCAGTGTATACCACGATTATATATTCCTCATTTTGAAGGAGGTATGGACCTCCTCAAACTGATTTACATGTATAGATCTGCAATACTAGGACTGCATACATATTTGCTGACCCTCACAAGATCCAGAGAGTTTTAAAACATTAGGAGAACAAGCCCAAGATGACTTTCCTGCTTAGGTTAGCAGAAGCATATCTGTGTAAAGCAGGAATGGAAATAAAACCAGAAGTAGATTTAAAAAAAAAAAGAATAAAAATCTGGCAGGAACTGACTATGCCAAAAAACGAAAGAATATAATGTGAAGGATCAGATGAGAAGGCAAGAAATGTGGAAAATGCACAAGTCTAGTTGCAAGTACAGAAAACTCCTGGTATAACCTCATGTCGATCAGGATTTTACACAGGAATGGTTAAGAAGACTAAAGGTTAATATTGGTGGCCCAGGATAGTGGACAAACATACATGTTGGTTTACAAAGTCCATTGAAGATGATGTAGAAGCGGACAAATGCAGGATGTGTAAAACAGAATTGGAAACGGTTGCACTTCTTGTTGCTAGGTGTGATACACTAATGGCAGAAGACCTGTATATTGATAGGCATAATGTGGTAAGACTGTTGCACTGGGGTTGTGCAAACATTATAATACTGAAGTAGGTGAGAAGCATTGGAAACATGAGCCACAAAACATTATAGAAAGTTATGAAGTTTATCACATGGGATCACCCATTGCCAGAAAAAAGATTCAAAAATAGATGCGAGAAAACCAGATAGAGTAGTCTAGGAAAAGAAGAAAGTAGCATTGATCATTGAAATTGCTACAACCAGTGATTACAGTGACCTATGTAGAGGGAGAGAGAGAGAGTCATAAAATACCAGGATTTGGAGGCAGAAACGAGGGCAATGTGGAAGAAGTATACCCAGAGCATTCAATAGTAGTAGGAGCAATGGGTCTCAAAAAAAGAATTTACAGTCAATATTTAGATATGTTACAGATACATATAGCTTTGTATAAATTGCAGGAGGAGTCAGTTCTCTGCAGATTGTGGGTGCTGCGAAGAGCACTTTTGGCTAACGTCACAGAATGAAACAATACTGATGTCATGAACTTTAATAGTTCTTGGGAATTGGTCCATTCCCGTCAAGGTGTTAGAAACCCAAAAGTCTTGGAGAAATTAAAAAAAGGTTACTATTATGGTAAGGATACTTTATCACATCAATTCCTTGACAGTCCCTTGTAGGTAATACTGGGGTTACATGTAGCAGGAATGGTATGCTAATGAAGGTGAAGCAGTAGTGCTTATACTGAGCACAAAGCCCTGAATTAGGGGTGTTGTACAATCCTTTTGTCTAAAACAAAGTATGTGTTTAAATAATGGATAGTCTCTGCAAACTTTGCCTTAAATTGTAGCTTTTAACAGTTTCTGGCTAGGGCCTGCTTCCTAATGCACTGTGCATCTGTGGGACATGTACGTGCTAATACTTGTAAAGTCCATTATGGTGAGTGAAGTTAGTTATCTTCCTTATTTAAACTGTAGTATGTACATGCATCTTGTGGCTTGTGTGGTGACTTGGAAACTTCTAAGGTCTCATTGGTGAGTTAAACATATTTTTTATTTCATTTGTTGATTGTACTTTTGTGTAAGCTAGGAGTTTGTCTTCCACCCAGATGTTACCATTTTTACTTATTTGTTTTTTTTTAAATGTGTTTTTTCTATGTGGTTCAGTTGGTGAGATGCACATTAATAGTAGAGGCATGGGAGTGCAGTCCCTTAAGTGACTTGGTCAGGATCAAATAGTTGAGAATTAGAGACCGAAACAATTAGAAGTTCAAGGTGCTCATTTGCAGCTCTTAACTTTTAATACTTAAATCCAGGCTCGCAAATTGTGTCGGACTTCTAGAGCAACTCCATGGCTAGCCTTCACAGTCCATAATGTTTACTAGTCAGTGGGGAATGGAAGCAGATTGCCAGACACCTCCAGACTGGCTTTGTCCTGATAGTGGAGGACAGCACATGTCATCCCTCTGCATAAAGGGTGGCCATCTACTGACCTGGGAAGTAACCGACCCATAAGATGACTAGTCTTGTATGTAAGGGCATGAAAAGAATAATCATGGACCTGATAAATGAATGACACAGGAACCCCCCAAAAACTAGATCCAACCAAATTCTGCTTTGTCAGATGTAAGTCATGCCTATTGAATCTGGTGGATTTCTTTGAGAAAATCACAAAGGCCATGGATGAGGGTAAAACAGTACATACCGCCTACCTCGACCTGGCAAAGGCATCTGGTACAATTCTTCACTCTGGTATTATAAATAAAGTCACAAAACTGGGCATAAATCCCTATGTCACCAGATAGATAGCCAGTTTGCTTACAGATGGGACATGTAGTTAAAGTTGGTGAGTACAGATCCAGCAAGAGGCCAGTTACTAGTGGTGTGACAAAAGGACTCAATGCTGGGTCCACTGTTCAGAATATAGTCAAGGCTAATATGAAAGGCCACTGGATATCAAAAGTTTGCTGATGTCTGCAAGCTGGGGACAATCATTAAATCTCCTTCAGGAGGGTCTAGATCAGAAAATTATTGGTGCCAGAAACATGGCCTTAAACTAAATGTGAAAAAATGCATTATAATACCCTTTGGGAAGTCAAATACCCCTGCAAATTACAACATCAATAATACACCCCTAAGAGTAGACTCTTGGGTAGTTACACAGATAGATAGTAGCCTGAACTTTGACCGCCATGTGTCCACAGTGGTAGCTTGAACTTTGGCCTCCATGTGTCCACAGTGGTGGCGAAGTCTTATCTGGCACAACTTAAAGTAAAGGTATAGCATCCATATACAAGGAAATTATAGTCTTACTGTACTCAGCCCTCATTAGACCATTAACTGACTACAGTGAGCTATTGGCATGTACTTGACTAGGCACTTAGAGGAGCTTGAGTGACCCCTGAGGTTCCTCACAAAGAATATACAGGATGTAAAAACGTGTACTATTCGGATAGACTAAAAGCCCTATCTCTGTACTCTGTCTCCTAATGTCTATTAAGGTGACCTATTCCTGGCCTACGAAGCACTCAAATCCAGCCCTGATGGAGCTGCTACACATCCACAAGTTAAACCGCATGAAGTCATCCAATCTAGGGATCTAAGCGTAGTCAGTGACTCGAACAAAACGTGTTGGAGAGACAGGTATGTGTCTTAAAGACTGCCCCTTCTTTGGAACAGGTTTCCTATTCACATTAAACAGAGCCCTTCCCTGGCCCTCTGCAGAGCAGTTTGGATCAATGAATGGGGAACTGCAAATTCACACGGGGTAGTGCCTAAGTCCATTATGGACAGGGGGCAGTCTGTAACATACTCAAGGCATAGGAACAAACCCATGCCATCCTCTTTCCCCTAGGGGGCCATATATTGGTTAAAAATTGGGTTACAGTGGCTAGGCTTGTAAGGTCTCTTAAGCTGTTAGCTTGGTAATATCCTGTGAACCTGTGACACTTCTGTGCCCCAAGTTGTCAGTGTTTTTTTTTTTTTTTAATATATGAGATTCTTGTGTTTTTTTTTTCCCTTGGTTTGTGTTATTACTTCTGCATGCTGCTGTTAGTTTCTGAATCCTTATGTCCAAATCTTTTTGAAGACCAGGCCAACAAGATATGGGCTTAAGAATGTACAACTTGAATGCGTAGAGAACATAAACACATTTAAGGGATTAGTCCTGGAGCACAGAGTACCTGAATAACTACGGGTGAAAGTTTGTGATATTGGCCAGGAGCTAACAGTAAAAAAAATATTCCATATAGAAGGTGTTAAGATGTCAAAATGGCTGCGTATGGAGGCTTTAGAAGTGGTCGAGGAATGTAGGTGAGCATAAGGTGATGGTGTATGCAGTTTGAGGACAGCAATAACAGATGGAAGCATATGTAAATGAACAGTGCAGAAAACGGATTTCTTCAAAAAGATTGGTCTTATTTAGGGAAATGTCCAGGTAGAAACTGATAAAAGACGAAGACAGGAGTATATATTTACTTTTTGTTCACTAGGATAATTTGACCAGAAATAAACATGCCCCTTTTCAGCAGACATATGGGTAGATGAGTGTTGTAGTACAGTGGTTAAAATTATCTGTATAACAATAAATTGCACAAGTAAAGGATATCAAATATACAGCACTATATTGATAGGGCATTTTTATTTTATTGCATTTGTTTACCGGGAAAAGTCCACTGGGCCTAAAACACCCCATTTTCAGTGGAGGCCTGGGGAGAAAAGCTCCAACAAGAACATAAATACAGAAAAAAAAGAAACATTAATTGGTACAGAAGTTGAAACAGTGTTGCGCATAATGATTACAGTAGTATATACAGAATATATACATAAAAGCAGGAATTTAGGTGATTACAGATTTAATATACACAGAATACATATACAGAAAAGCAGAAATCTAGTTGGTTTTATTACAGTAATATATACGTAAAAGCAGAAATTCAGTTGGTTGCCAAATGAATTCAGTCGGAGAGGTATAAGCAGAGATGTATTAATCAGCATTATTGTACCAGTATCAATAAGTGCTGAAAAAAATAATAAATAATTATTTATCAGTCACAAGTAGCAAAAAGCATAAGAGTTTAGTTATCGTATAAGGAGAAGGAAAAGGTTGTTACTGAGCAGGTACATAGCCAGGAAGAGTTGAGATGATTTTTCAGTATTTGTTTGAAGGTGGTGGTGCTGCCTGTGTTTCTTACAGAAGCTGGAAGTGATTTCCATAGTTTGGCGACAGTGAAGGAGTAGTTGAGTTGACCAACAGGTAAGGTGGGCTTTTCAACTTTTAGAAGTAGATGATTTTCAGATCTAATTGTCTGCTGGGTTGGTATTTGGCAAGTAGAGTTGAGAGAGCAGGACGGTCTGTAGATTATTTTGTGCGCTGTAGTTAGTTGGGTGAATGAGAGCTGGTGGGGGAGTTCAAGCCAGCCGAATTGTTTAAGTGAGTTACAGTGAATAGGATGAGAATTTGGCCTTGGTGGCAAATTTGGCTATTCTGTTACAACACATACCAAGTTTGGATTTTGTAGAATTTTGGATATTAGTGAGGAGAGGGTCGCCATAAAGGAGCGAGGGTAATAAAAGGTAGATGTTCTTCATCTCACATTGCTGCAGTCCTTACTTATGGGTAGTCCGCTGTCCTCGGTTGGCCCGTATACAAAAGTATTAGGCTGACGTCGGTCATGGGCGCACAGCCCTGACATCAGAGCGTCAGGGTATAAAAGCGCATGACCGACGTCATATCCTCAGTCTTTTTTGCCGCATGGTCCGATGCAGAAGCAGTGTTGCAAGTGCCGTTCGGCTTTCTGAAATTTTTCGTAGTTTCAGACATACCAAGTTGGGCTAAGTACCCCGTTGGGGAGCATTTTTGTTTTATCTTGCCTCAGTTGTTTACCGGATGTCAGAAAAAGTGAATAATTGTATTTCTTGTGAGAAGCAGATGCCGCATAGGGATTACCACTCGCTTTGTATCCCTTGCTTGGGACCGGAGCACGACGTAGTTGGGTGTCGGTTTTGTGCTAGGTTTAATAAGCGCACTATTAAGAGAAGGCTAGATTGCGCTAGGTTAGTTTTTGGCAAACGGTGTAATTATAATATGCCGTCGGATCCTCCGACGCCGCTTCTAAGAAGCGTAAAGGCAAATCTGTAAAGCCTAGACAGGATGATTCGTCCATTTCGGACGCCGGTCCTTTAGAGACTGCAGTGGAACAGGTGGATCCGGCTGAAGTTTCTGTTGAGTCTCAGGGGGAAACCTTGATTTTACAGGATGTGGCATCACAGGAGTCAGGTCAGGCTGAAGGGGCCTCTCAGGTTACTATTCTCCCTTCTTTGCCTAAGGGGGGTTAGGCCTTCTGCTACTGTTTCTAGGGCTCCTTCTAAGGGCAGGACTGTTTTGCCGCCTTCTGGAGTTAGTTCTGGTTCTTCAGGGTCGGTACCTAAGAAGCATATGCTTAAAATGGCAGAAGATTTGATTTCTTTAATTAGAGGTTCCATTCCCCCTCCTGATAAGAGGCCCAGGGTAGAGCCAGAGTTGGAAATTTTGGAGCAGGCCTCAGATGATTCTGAGTCTTCTGCTGAGGATATTCAAGATTTTCCTCCTTATTCGGATTCCGATGCAGAGGATTCTACTCCTTCTGCTTCCTCCAGAGGATTTTTCATTTTCAGAAACCTTACACTCTATGAGGGAACATTTTAAGTGGGAAGGACAGGATTACTCAGATTCCAGAAAGAGGCTTAGAGAGTTCTTGTTTTTACCACAGCACAGACCCTTGGCTATTCCTCCTGTTTTGGATGTTGTTCAGGATGTTTTTTCTGAGGCCTCATTTAATCCAGATTCTATGCCTCCTGCACCAGTTAAACCGGACAGGTATTATAGGGTACCTGAGGCTCATAAATACCTATATAAGAGTCCTAGGGCAGACCCAGAAACTATTAGTCAGGGGCCTAAGGGTGTTAGGGCTTCTGTTGTAAAGAATCCGGTTCCTCTAGATAAGGAAGCTAGAGCTTTGGACAGATGGGGTAAGAAGGTGTACACCTCTTCTACTTTGGCAATGAGGGCTTTAAATTGCCAGTTTCATATGTTGAAACATCAGAATTTCCTCCTTTCTCAGCTAAAATCTAGAGTGGATGCTTTGGCGGAGGGCATAGAGTGTAAAGAATTGCAAGATTTGGTGCATGTTTCTGAACAGGTGGGGAAACATTCTTTGCAGTGTGGCTTTGATGCTTTGCAGGCTTCTTCTAGAGTGGCTGCCACTGGATCAGTTCTTCGTAGGCATGCCTGGCTTAAGGATCAGAATTTATCTGAACATGTTAAGTCTAGAATTCTGGATGCCCCTTTACAGTCCGAAGTGTTGTTTGGTCCTCCTGTGGAGTCTGTTTTGAAGAAAATGGAGGACAAGGCTAAGTCTATGCAGACTGTTAAAGATTTTTTGCAGGTTCAACCTCCTAAGTTTAGTAGAAATTGGCCTGCTAAGGGGTGGACGTACCCTTCTTTTGATTCCCAGTCTAGGGGTAGATCTAGGCGTGGTAGGGGCAGAGCTCAGAGTACCTTTAGGCCTAGAACCTGGAGTTCGCCTGCTCAATCTGCTGGTGAGGGTAGGGGCCAGTCCTTTCGTAAACAGGCCCAATGACCTGCATTTTCAGCTGCCAGATTCTTCTTGCCTGGCAGCTCCTTTGGGAGGAAAGCTAGCTCTCTTCAAGCAAAATTGGTTTTTAGTCACCCAAGACAAATGGGTGTTGGACATTATAAACAAAGGTTACAAGTTTTATTTCCATACATTGCCTCCTTTCAAAGGTATGCCAGACATTCCTCCTCGGCAAAGGATGGAGGCTCACAAACAGATTTCATTACTTCTTCACATGGGAGCCATACAGCCAGTACCTCCTTCAGATGTGGGTCTAGGGTTTTATTCCCGCCTGTTTCTAGTACCAAAGAAGGGGAACACGTGGAGACCGATTTTGGATTTATCTCTCCTCAACACCTATTTGGACATTCCAAAGTTCAAAATGTTGACATTACAACAGCTTTTGCCTCTGCTGGGAAAAGATCACTGGATGGTAACTCTGGATCTAAAAGAGGCTTATCTTCATGTTCCTATCAGGCCCAGTTGCAGGAAGTACCTGCGTTTTCGAGCTGGAAATTTACATTATCAGTTCTCTGCATTGCCCTTTGGCTTATCTACTGCGCCCAGAGTGTTCACAAAGGTTCTGGCTCCAGTGATAGCCTTTTTCAGGATGGAAGGAATACAAATTTATCCTTATTTGGACGATTGCCTGATTATTGCACAAGACAAGGACAAGCTTCTTCAGCATCTACGGTATGTGATGGTAGTGTTAAGATGCCTAGGGTATTCTGTGAACGAAACAAAGTCCAGTCTAGTACCCTCTCAGGACATGTGCTTTCTGGGTGTGAGACTGAATACAGCTTCCCAGATGGCCTTTTGACCCCGGACAAACAGAAAAGTCTTTCACTTTATTTCCATCAAATGTCTCTACAGTCCAGGCTGACTGCAAGGACAGTCCTTCAAGCCTTGGGGTTCATGGCATCTTGTATTCTGGTGCTTCCCAATGCCAAACTGCATATGAAGAAGCTTCAATGGTATCTCAAAATCTATGGACACAACACTGCCAGGATCTAGACACTGTCATTCAAATGATACCTTGCATTCAGAAGGAATTTTTGTGGTGGGCTCAGGAATGTCACCTAAACAAGGGACTCTCTGTGACCCGACCAGAGGCGTAGTCAGATTCTAATGACGGATGCCTCGGACAAGGCTTGGGGAGCACACCTCAATGGGAAATGGGTGCAAGACACGTGGCCTGCCAGACTTCAACATTTGCATATCAACTTGAAGGAGATGTTAGCAGTACAATTTGCATTAATGGCTTTCAAGGATTTACTTCACCCAGGGCAGGTGTTGATTCTAACAGACAACACAACTGTCATGTGGTACATCAACAAGCAAGGGGGAACTCATTCGCACCTCTTTGCAGACAAGCGATGATTTTGTGGGAGACAGCTCTGTTACAACCTCAATCTTCAGGCAAGATTTCTACCAGGAGCACAGAACTCCTTAGCAGATGTATTGAGCAGACAAATAGTGGATCCTCACGAGTGGAAATTGGATCCTCAGGTATTTCAAAAGTTGACAGTGTCATGGGGAACTCCAGACATAGATCTGTTCGCTTCTCCACTAAATTACCAGTTGCCAAAGTTTTGCACAAAAAGGTTTCATCCCACAGCTTGGAAGGTGGACGCTCTGTCATTCAGTTGGGACAATCTTCATGTATATGTCTTTCCACCTCTACCTCTTCTGCCCAAGGTTCTCTTGAAGGCCAGACAAGACAAGCCATCCATGATCCTGATAGCACCGGATTGGCCTCGACAACACTGGTACCCACTACTGAGGAGTTTGGTCCAAGAGCCTCCATGGCCTCTGCCTTTGATTCCACACCTTTTGTCTCAGGAGGGCAATCACTTTCTCAATGTCAGAATTCAGTCTCTGCATCTAACAGCCTGGCATATTCTGTTTTAGATTCTGGAGGTTCTCAGCTTCCACAACAAGTTTTGAATGTTATTTTGGAGGCCAGGAGGCCTAGTACAAGGAAAGTTTATGCTGATAAATGGAGGAGATTTTTATTTGGAGCAAAGGGAAGGACTTTGATGTTTCCAAGCCTAATTTGAGTGCTTCCTTACAATATCTTACTGAGTTATTAGACAAAGGTTTGTCCTTCTCCTCCATAAAGGTTCATGCTGCAGCCATTTCGCTAATTATGACTGTGACCCTCCTTTATTCTCTCATCCTTTGTTTAAGCAGTTTCTCAGAGGGGCAAAGAACATAAGACCCCACATAGAGCTCCTACTCCTGCTTGGGATCTCAATTTTGTGTTGGAAAAGCTTACTCTACAACCTTTGAGCCTGCAGCTACGGCCGAGTTAAAGTATTTGTCATGGAAAACTGCTTTTTTGTTGGCCATTACTTCTGCAAGAAGGGTTTCTGAATTACAGGCCCTTATGGCAGTGGAGCCTTTCTTGATTTTTCATAAGGATAGGGTATCTTTGCATACTAATCCTTCCTTTATGCCTAAAGTGGTTTCTAGTGTGGCCTTAAACCAAACTATTCATTTGCCTACTTTTTATGCAAATCCTCAAAATAAAGGGGAGAAGATTTTGCATACTTTGGATATTCACAGGCAGTTGCGTTATTATTTGAGCAGAACCAAGGAGTTCAGACAGTCTCAGCAGTTGTTTGTTTCTTTTGCTTTGGGTTCACAGGGTAAACCTGTTTCAAAACAAACTATTTCTAAATGGATTGGGTTTTGTATTTCTTTGTTATTCCCATCATGGTAAGGAGATTCCGACTGGGATCAGACCTCATTCCACTAGAGCTACTGCAACTTCTACTGCCTTTCTAAGGGGGGTAGCTATAAAGATATTTTGGAAGCAGCCACTTAGTTCAGTACATACTTTTTCTAAACATTACCACCTTCCTCTTTATTCTAAGTCTAGGGCTGGATTTGCCACTGCAATTTTACAGGGCATTTTAGCAGCCCCTAATGCTTTATGATTTTTCCAACCTCACTTTCCCTGCTTTGGGATTCTACCCATAAGTAAGGACTGCAGCAATGTGAGATGAAGAACATAGTACAGTTTTGTACCTACCATAAATGTAGATGTTCAAGATCCACATTGCTGCAGTCCAATTCCCTCCCTCCTTCCCTCTGTAGCTTAGCATGGTTATATGGTTTGGGTGATGGCTGTAGTTGGGCATATCTTTGGGAAGTTACTCTGTTTTTGGCTGTGGCCTTTCTTTAGGGCCTTCTGACATCTGGGGCAAGAAAAGACTGAGGATATGACGTCGGTCATGCGCTTTTATACCCTGACGCTCTGATGTCAGGGCTGTGCGCCCATGACCGACGTCAGCCTAATACTTTGGTATACGGGCCGACCGAGGACAGCGGACTACCCATAAGTAAGGACTGCAGCAATGTGGATCTTCGAACATCTACATTTATGGTAGGTACAAAACTGTACTTTACAAGGGTTTGCCTATTAGAGAGGCTAAGAATGTGTTGGAGCTTGTAGAGCATACTGAGCTTTTGGTGTGTTTTTTTTATGTTTGTGTAGGTCAAAGTTAAGGTTTTCATCTATAATAATACCTAGTAATTTAGTGTGTGGGACAACTACTATAGTGATATTGTCTTGGCCTTGTATAGTGAAGAGTTTATCTAGGGGAGTGGCTTTCTTATGGGTAAAAAATTGCTGGTTTAGTTTTTGTTTTTGGGTTTAGGGCAAGATGATCGTTAAGCATCCGAGATTCAGTAGAGATTAGAGCATTCTGGGTGATTTGCTGGAGTTCAGAGATGGAATTTGCAGTGCATATTATTGTAGAGTTATTGGCCAACTGGATTACTGAGCATTGTGGGAGAGTGGAGTGAAAGTTAATAAAGATGTTAGAGAGGACCAAGTATGGAGCTTTGGGGTACCCCTGTGGAAGTATTGAGGAAGGGAGAGTAAGATTGTTGCCATTTGGTGGATTGCTGCCTATTGGAGAGAGAACTATTGAGCCATTGTAGGGTAGGTGGGTAAGTGTGGAGGGTGGATAGTTTTAGAGAGGAGGATAGAGTGGGAAATGGTATTGAAAGCTTTGGAGAGGTCGAGGAAAAGAGAATCGTTTATTTTACCAGAATCCCGTGCCCGGTTAACTGTATCAAGGAAGGAGAGGAGAGCTGTAGTGGTGTTGTGTCCTGGTCTGAAACCATGCTGAGTGATAATAGAATTTGGTTTTCAAGCAGGTGGTTGAGGAGTTGGGCAGAGATGCATTTTTTCAGCGTTTGAGAGGGGTGAGAGAATTGCCATGGGTCGAAAGTTTGTGGTGTCTGTGTTGGTGCTGTCTTTTGTGTAAGGGGAGAATGAATGCTTTTTTCCAAATGTCTGGGACGAGGGATTCTTTAATTGATCTGTTAATGAGTATGCTGATGGGATAAGCTATAGAGTTTGCAGCTAGGTGCAGGAAATGTGGGGGTAGATTCAGGGGCTAGAGTACAGTGTTTTAGCTTAAGTAAAAGTTTTTTTTTTTTTTTTTTTGTGGCGGTGGGTATAGGGGAGAATTTTAGGTTGAAGTTGAGGGGTAGGATTGTTTTCTGGGATGATTTGGTCATCAGCTGTCTTGGTAGTGGTGGTGTTAACTGTAGGACAGGTCGTGGTTAGGTTAGCTATGGTATCCGTGAAGTAGGAATTGGAATGTGGCAAGTTCAGTAGGGGTACTGTATGGGTCATGGGATTGGTTGCTTTGAGAACCTGGGTGTAATAGTTGGTTGATGGAGGACCAGAATTTTTGGGGATTATTTTTATGTTGGCTTTGTAGGTGTAAGTTGTTGGTTTTATCACTGGTTATATTAGATGTTTTGCCTGGTTATGGAGTTGCTTGTATTGTAGTAGAGTTATGGGGTCTTTGTTGTTCTGCCATGATTTCCAGATTTTATCCCTTGAGGACATGATTTCTTTGGTGGATTTTGAGACGCAGCTTGCATGGTTGTTTTATTCGTCTTTGGCAGGTGGGTGCTTGCCTGTTGAGGATGTCTAGGAATGTTGAGTTAAAGAATTCATAAGCCTCATTAAGTGTTAAGGATTTGAGTGTTTCACAGTTTACTTTAGCTAAGGTTTCATTAAATATGGATGGTTGGAATTTGCTGAAATTTTTGGTTGATTTGTGTTGGCCTGGGTTTGGGGTAGTTTTCTGTAGGATATATGCTGGGGGGTGGTGGTTGTTAATGGTATTTAAGTAGCATGCCTGCAGTGATATTGTTAGGGTGGGACACTAATATCCAGTCTATTGTGGAGCCCCAATTGTTATTTTTGTGAGGTCTGGTGATGTCTTCAATTAGTTGGGAGAAGTTGTAAAGGTTTGTTTTTTGAGGGATGGTTGTGGGCAGTGTCTAACCAATCAATGTTTACATCACCTAAGATGATAGTTTAATTTTCTATGTTTTGGGAAGTCCAGGCCACGTATGTTTTCTAATATTTGTGTTTAGGAAGATCGGGAGAAAAGAGAAGGAAATGTACACGTATGGAGGAAAAGTCAAAATTGTCTGAGGTATTTAACACGTAATGGAATGTTGGTTACAGAGAACTGTAGCTTAATGCAGTCTGAATAGAAAAAAGAGAAGGAGAGGAGAGGGCAGTCCTTTTGAGTCAAGTTTTAGGATAGTACAGGATTGTGTGGTCTAGTGTTAGTTGGGGAGAACATACTGACTGAATATTTCTGTTATGGTATTAACAGTATTGGTAGGGCAAAGGATCAAGTGAGGCTTTAACTGGTTTCATAATATTTTCAGATTTCATAACATAATTTGTGACGTGCTTTGCTCTGTTTCCATTGTATTGAGCTGGTTTTCTTTTCATTTAGTAATTGCTTTAATGTTTTCTTTATTGATACCATTTGGAAACAAATTACACTTTTGGCAACATTACAGAGTAAAACTAGACTCCATGGTGGTTGTCACTTTTGTTTAAGTCCTGCTTTTGAGATATAAGTATCATAGGAAGTTTGTACTTTTTAGTTTGGCTGCTAATAATATATTTGCATAATTTGCTTCATATGTGGCATAGCCTTTTGAGTTGTGACACAGCACATAGTAAGAGGACTGATAGAATTTGCAGATCTGTGTAAGAAGGACCCTAATCATACTCATGCTTAAAAGGTATGTTCTCTGGTCTAGAGCCAGACATCCTAAAGAGTAAAGTTAAATGGGCCCTAGAAAGGTTTGCTGTAAGCAGGGCTGCTAGAAGTGATGTAGTTACATATGGATTGTTTAAAATTCTGCAGAGTGCTTCTTTTTACAATTTTACTCTAAATTTGTCAGCAAACTTTAGAAAACGCAGTTACAGTTGGATTGAAGAAGCTCTGTGTATATTCTAGTCTGGAAAGGACAGTGTTAATGGGTGCCGAAATTATTGATCATTTCAAATGCCTGCAAGGTGATGCTCATGCTGCATCAGGCTAGACTCCAGCAATGTGTGGACCAAGAACTGCTAGATGTACAAGCTGGCTTTTAAACAGGAGGAGGTATCAGAAATCAAATTGGATGCATCTGCTGAATAATAGAGAGAGAGTTTCAGCAAAGTATTAACTCCTGCCTTGTTGATTACTCTAAAGCCTTTGACTATATGGACCACAACAAACTGGCAAGCTCATAAAGGGGAATACTGGGTCAATCTGTTATCTTGAGGAATTTGTATGCAGGCCAGGAAACCTGGTTTTAAGACTGGAAGAGGAATGCAGTGAGATTGTATAAATAAGAAGGGTGACTGTACACGATGTACCATGCCGAATGCTGAGTTTATGAATCAGATGCTAACAATCAGAATTGTCTAGAGAAATTAACTTCAGATACACAGATGACTACTGATATCAGAAAATGAGGAGTTGAGCATATTGATGAAGGTGAAAGATAGAATAAATGTTGGCTTGCTGCTCACCAACAACATTTTATCCTGACTAGTCCATCTATTTGCAGCTAGATGGAGAAGAAATAGAGGCAATGACAGATTTTTCCCCTAGGCTTAGACATGTCTACAAATGCTTACAGACATCAAATTAAAAATTGCTTGATTCTTGGGAAGAAGGCTGTGACAAATTTGTGTACGTTATTAAAATTACAGATGTCACATGGCTAACAAATATCTGGTTCAGGTCTTTGGCTGTCGGAGTTGGGCTTGTAAGTTTAAGATTTAAAATGAACTGCAGTGTTGAAAGCTTTTGAACTCTCTGGACAAGAAGAAGATCAAATCAGTCAGTGTATAAGGAATTAACTCAAATTGTTCAGCAGATAGTAAAATGAAAGCTGTTACATAAAGTGAAGATTGGGATCACTTGGAAAGACACTGATACCCGGAAAGATTGAAAGCAAAGGAAGAGGATGACTGAAGCTAAGACGAATAGTCAGCTTCATTTCAAGTAATAAATATGTATTTACAAGAACTTGAAACAGTTTTTGACAGGCTGGCTTGGTGTGCTGAAATCCCTGATGTTACAAAGAGATAGATTTGATTAAACAGCGGCAGAAGTGTTGGAAGTGTTATGGAGGCAGGAAAAACTAATAAAACAGATCAGTTTATTTGATACTAGAACGCAAAGGGGACAGTTTAGTTTTTGGTAAAAGTGAGGAACTTGTAGACTGCGCAAGTTTTTCTTTCTTTTTTTTTTTTTTTTAATCGATTTTATCTGATGTTCTAAGTGTTTCACTGCTGCAGTCATTTCATTTGGGTAATCTGCTGGCAGGTTGCCCTCAGTCGACCTGAATAACAAAGTCTTGGGTCCTGCGTCGGTTGCTGTCCCTTCTTCCATGACGTCAGGTCATCAGGGGTATAAAACATGTAGCCAACACCATTTTAATCTGTCTTTCTTGCCGCGTGATGCCCGAAGCAGAAGCAGTTCGCAAGTGCCGGTCGGCCAACTACTGAAACTTTTGTTTTCGAGTTTCAGAACCAAAGTCTTCAACCTAAAGCTAAGTACCTCGTTAGGGAAGCTTTTTCTTGCTCCTTACCGATGTCAGTAAAAGTTAATAATTGTATTACTTGTGGGAAGCAAGTACCTCATAAGGATTTTTATTTGTACTGTATTCCTTGCCTAGGCCCTGACCATAACGTGCCTTGCTGTCTGTTTTGTGCTAAATTTAACCAACGCACTATTAAGCATTGGTATAGCTGTGCTTCTAAATATTTTGGCTCAAGATTTAACTATCCAGAAATGTCTGTTAGCAATCCGACTACCGGAATTCACAAAAATGCAAAGAAAAAGACAGAGACAGACCGTCAAGGTCCAAAACTGACGAAGCTTCTAAGCCAGTCTCGCAGCCCCTGATGCCCGCTACTTATGATTCGCAGGCCTCTACCAAGACCCATTCGGAGTCTGGTATGCTGCGAGACACTTCAAGTATTGAACTCGTGGATGTCTCTCCCTTAGATGGGTCTAGAGCCGCCGAGCCAGGCACTGGCTTCTGAGGGTGTTTACAGACCTAAAGATTTGTATGTTAAATAGATGCCATCATTAAAAACAAGGCCAAAACCAACTTCAATGTCTAAAAAAACAACGTATGGGCCATGTGTTCAGGCCCCTATGCCTAAAAAGCAAATGATCAAAATGGCTGAGGATTTAATTATCTTGATCAGGGTTTTCCAACCCCCTCCTGCTAAGAGGCCTAGGCAAGGCACTGATTATGAATCTTCAGATCAGGTTTCCATTTCTTCTGATTCCTCTTCTGATCAGGAATTTTCTGTTCCCCCTTATGAGGACTCTGATGCAGAAGAATCCATCCCTTCTGCTTTCCCTCCTGAGGATTTTTCTTTTGGAGAAACTTAGCATACCTTAAGGGAACATTTTCATTGGGAGAGTCAGGATTTTAAAGAATCCAAAAAGAGGCTTAGGGATTTCCTTCTTCCTCAGCATAGGCCTTTGCCTCTACCTCCTGTTTTAGACATTGTTGATGTTTTCTCAGACTCCAGCATGGCTCCTGATTCCCTGCCTCCGGCTCCTAGTAAGCCAGACAGATATTACAGGATTCCTGACTCACACAAGTTTCTTTTTAAAAACCCTACTGCTGATCCTGAAACAATTTCTCAGGGTTCCAAAGGTGTTAAGGCTTCTACTGCTAATAAATCCTACCCCTTCTGATAGACTCCAGGGCGCTGGATAGATATGGGGTAAGAAGGTTTACACGTCTGCAACCCTGACTGTCAGGGCTTTAAACTGTCAATGTCATATGCTTAAATATCAGCAGCATGTCATGGGCTTACTGAAACAGAAAGTGTTGATTTCTAACTGTGTGGAAAGTAGAGTTACAGGATTTATTGCATTCAGCTGAACAAGTTGGAAAGTATCTTTGCAATGTGGTTTTGATTCTTTGGAGGCCTCTTGCAGGGCCGTTGTAACTGGATCTGTGATAAGGCATGCCTGGCTCAAGGAGCAAAATCTGCCTGATCATGTTAAAGCAAAATTGTTGGATGCCCCTTTGCAACAGGATAGTCTATTTGGTAGTAAGGCTGAAGAAGTTATGAAAAAGATGGAAGACAAAGCTAAATCTATGCAAACTGTAAAGGATTTCTTACAAGTGCAGCCACCCAGGTTTAGTAGGCACTGGCCTACTAAGAATTTGTCCTTTCCAGTACCCAACAGAGCCGCTCAGGTCAAACCCAGGCATTCCAAAGGCTCCAGGTTTCAGTCACAAGGAACTTACAGACCAAAACATTGGGGTGCCTCCACCTCCAAATCTGGAAGTAGCAAGCCCCCCCCCCCCCCCATGGTTAACAGTATCAATGACTTTCTTCTGCCATTTCCAAGCACTTATCTTTTGGCAGCCCCTTTGGGGGGAAAAATAGCACTTCATGCACAAAATTGGCATCTAATTACCCAGGACAAGTGGGTCTTAAATATAGTATCCCAAGGATACAGATTTCATGTCCACATGTTGCCAGTTCCAAACGGATTGCCAAATCTGCCTCCAAATCAGTGGGCAGAGGCCCAGAAACAAGTTTTGTCCCTCATGGATAATGGGGGCTTTTCAACCAGTACCAGAAAAGGAAAAAGGACAAGGTTTTTATTCAAGACTTTTCCTGGTACCCAGAAAAGACAACTCATGGTGTCCAATTCTGGACTTATCCATTCTAAATACTTTCCTGGGCATTCCAAAATTCAAGATGCTGACTCTACAACAGTTACTGCCTATGCTAGGCAAGGATGCCTGGTTGGTAACTCTAGACTTGAGGCTTACCTGCATATCCCAATCAGGGAATCTTGCAGAAGATACCTCCACTTCAAAGCAGGCTTTTTGCATTACCAGTTTTCTGCACTGCCCTTTGGCTTATCTACTGTGCCCAGGGTCTTCACAAAGTGCCTGGCTCCAGTGATTGCATTTTTCAGACAAAGAAACATTCAAATTTATCCTTATCTGGACGATTGTCTAATTCAGGCAGAAAACTAGGACACTCTTCTAAAACGTCTGGCATTTGTGAAAAGGCTTCTAATATGCCTAGGGTACACCATAAGCTAAAAGAAATCACAGCTGGTACCCTCTCAAATAATTACATTCCTGGGTGCAAGCTTGAATACAACTGCCCAGATGGCTTACCTCACGCCAGACAAATTCATTTGATGACCTACTTCAAACAAGTGGCCACAAAAACCCAGCTATCTGCAAGACAAATTCTGCAGGCCTTGGGGTTCACGGCATCCTGCATTCTACTAATTCCATATGCAAGACTGCATATGAGGAAACTTCAATGGTACCTAAAAAGCTTATGGAGTCAACATTGTCACAACCTGGAAACAATGATTCCCATCATTCCTTGCCTGCAACAGGAGTTCCTATGGTGGGCAGAGGCCTGTCACCAAAACAAGGCACTGTCATTCATTCCACCCCCTCCCACCCAAACCATGACTACAGACGCATTACATTATGCTTGAGGGGCCCATCTGACAGGGAGATGCATTCAGGGTGAATGGAGCCCATATCAAATGCACCTACATATCAGCCAGAAAGAAATGCTAGCTGTACAGAATGGCTCTGACGGCCTTCAAGGACTTTCTTCATCCAGGACAACTACTGATAAATACAGAGAACACCACAGTTATGTGGTACATTAACAAGCAGGGTGCACCCACTCCTACCCCCTTTGCAGATTAGCCATGGCTTTGTGGAACACAGCCTCGACTTACCAAATACATCTACAAGCTCAATTCCTGCCAGGAAATTAATACTCTGGCAGACGAACTAAGCAGAAATCATATGGTCCCACACGAATGGAAACTGGATCCACAAATCTTCAGCATGTTGACACGAAGATGGGGGAGCCCAGACATAGATCTTTTTGCCTCTCCCCAAAACCATCAGTTGGACAAATTCTGCACAAGAACTCATCACAAAAAAGCTTGGAAGGTGGATGCTGTATCCTTCAGCTGGAAAAACCTGTCAGTTTATTCCCCCCGCCTCTGCTGTCCAAGGTTTTACTAAAAGTCAGACAGGAAAAACCGAAAATGAATCTGATTGCTCCAGACTGGCCTCGTCAACACTGGTACCCGCTTCTATGCAATATATCACACCTTCCTCCGTGGTACCTGCCTCAGACACCTTACCTTCTGTCTCGGCAGAACTATCAAATTCTGCACACTCCGCTCTAAACTCTGAATCTTGCAGCATGGCTAATCAACTAATTTTACAGTCACACCTCTCAGTAAACCTGTGATGGATGTCATTTTGGAGGCTAGAAGGCCTAGTACTAGAAAATCTTATGCTGATAAATGGAAAAGATTCTGTGCCTGGAACCAAGCACAAGGAATAAGCACAGCAATGCCCAATATTCCTCAGATTCTGCAATATTTAACTGAGATGCTCCAGAAGGGCCTATCTTTTTCTTCTATAAAAGTCCATGCCTCGGCCATTTTGGCTAATTACAACACAGAGCCTCCTCTCTTTTCTCATCCCCTGTTAAAGCAGTACCTCAGAGGGGCCAAAAATTTGAGACCTCCCAGGAGAGCACCAACTCCTGCATGGGACCTCAATTTTGTGCTGGAAAAACTCATTCTACCTCCTTTTGAACCAGCTGCTACTGCAGACAACATTTCTCTCTTGGAAGACAGCTTTTCTTTTAGCAGTCACTTCAGCTGGAAGGATTTCAGAACTACAGGCTGTCATGGCTGTGGAGCCTTTCATTATCTTTTATCTGGACAGGGTGGCCCTCCGGGCCAATCCATCCTTTATGCCTAAGGTGGTATCCAGTGTGGCTCTTAATCAGACCATTCATCTGCCAACTTTTTTCCCAAATCCACAGAGCAAGAGGGAGCGGATTCTGCATTCATTGGATGTACACAGACAACTAAGATTCTATTTAAACAGGACAAAATCTCTAAGAAAATCTGAGCAACTACTGGTGGCATTTGCTGCAGAGGGAAAGGCCATCTCAAAGCAGACTATTTCAAAATGGATAAGCCATTGTATTCGTTTCTGTTACATGAACCATGGTAAACCTGTCCACAAGGGGATCAGATCCCATTCCACCACGGCTGCATCTACTTCTGCAGCTTTTCTCAGAGGGGTTCCTACCAGAGACATTCTAGAAGCTGCTATTTGGAGCTCAGTTCATACATTCACCAAACATTACCATTTACCTCTCTTTTCTAAATCCAGAGCAGGCTTTGCCACTGCTGTCCTTCAGGGCCTTATAGCTGCTCCTAATGCTGTATAATTCCATCCTCCTAACCATAGCTTTGGGATTCTACCCATATGTAATGACTGCAACAGTGAAAAATGAAGAACATAGTACAGTTGTGTACACTTACCATAAATGTAGATGTTCGAGTGTATTCACTGTTGCAGTCCTGGTTACCCACCCGCCAGCCCCCTATTTTTCCCTTATTATACCTCTTCTTTCCTTTACTATGCTCAAAAGCCTTTTTGGTGTATTTGCTTTTAGTTGGAGGTATATTTTTTGTGTTCTAAATTACATGCATATATATATATATATTTTTTTGCTCCCCATTTGGGGGGGCACCTGACATCTGGGGCAAGAAAAACTGATTAAAATGCCCTCGGCTGCATGTTTTATACCCCTGACGACCTGACGTTATGGAAGAAGAAAGAGCAACTGACACAGGACCAAAGACTTTGTTATTCAGGCCAACTGAGGGTAACCTGCCAGCAGATTACCCAAATGCAATGACTGCAACAGTGAATACACTCTAACATCTACATTTATGATAAGTGTACACAACTGTACTTTCTCCTAATGGAATGAAGTGAGAAGTCTAGAGGAAATGTGGAGGGGGTTGGCAGTGATGGAGGCTGGGAATGGATCATGGAACAAATTGAAACAAATGTGAAGGTCTGTGCAAGCAGAAAGTCTTAAGAGCTTGTCCTGCTGTAACAGGAAAAAAATGTCTGTTTATGTAAGAATGCCAGGGTGGAGACTAGTGAAAATGGTGCTATGTTATCTGTTACCTAATGCTTGATTACTTTATTGAACGAGATCGAGTTTTAACTGAGCGGTACTGGAGTTTCTGTACACTTGCAGGATGAACAAGGGGATGATGGTAGCCTCAGTAGGAAAATGGGTAGGTGGTTGGTGGACCATCAGCCTCTACCCAGACAAACTCAGAGGTGATTTTTTTGGGGGAGTTTAAGGAACTGAAGAAAATTTTTTTCACTAAATTACCAGAGTAATGGATTTATTGGACTGTAAAACTTGAAAGCCATTACTGACAGGGTGTCAGATAGAGAACATTTTCTTAATGGCTGAAGTTGTGTTTTTTAGTAAGCAAATTTAAGGTAAACCTAATAGTAGAATTTCTTGAAATTTTATAACAAGTTAAGTGGGCTGGTCAGTTTACCTTTTTTGGCCATAACCTGTGCTGCAGAGTAGCAATTTCAGCTGAAAGTCAGATTGTTTGCAAAGGCATGCTAATATGAAAGCATAAACAACAAGCAGGCAGTAGTAAGCAGAAATATTTTTTTTTTTTATTTTCTTTTACAGGAGTAATTAGTATTTCATCTATGTAATCGTCTGTCTTTAACAGCATAAAACGGATGTTGTTGGCTTTCAAAGTTATCCAGTGTCATGGAAGCAAGTGCAAGTTCCTTTGATTTAGCTTTGAAGTCTGCAAGTGTTTTTGAGATCTTACTTGCAGGTAAGTGCGTGCATGAATGGGTGTGCCTTCTTTGAAGGTTGGATGTCAGGCTGGCAACTCGGCACCGTAAAAATCCACTGCCAATCATTAGCGGACAGGAGTTCCGCTGTGGCGACCCCTAACCGGGAAAAGCCAAAAGACTAAGACTTGAACAGGAAGATTATTCCATATTACTGTCAAGTTTAGTGTGTGCAGTCTCCCTGTGCCAAAACATGGTCTGACCAAAGTAATGCTATCATCCTGACTTTTTGTATGCGAGTATGTTGGGCCTGTGATGGATGTAGTTGATTTAAGAGGAGGACATTAAGTACTATAATTTTGAATAATAGTGAGTTTTTTTTACCAGTATAGATTATCACATTTGGTGGACTTGTTTGTTTGGAATAAGGACATTTCTAGGTAGAGAGTACAGTGGAGTTGGGGGAAACTAGATGAAATGTTTTGTAGTAGTTTCAACTGAGAGAGAATGTCCTTGTCCTGTTTGTGTACTGTGAAAAGAAATGGTGTCAAGCAAGGCTGTTTTGCTGTGTTGCTCGAAGTTTTTGTGAAGTTCCCTTTTAATGTTAAGGGGGTAGAGGGATTTGCCAGCTTTTGAGAAGTAGCAAATAACCATAGTAATAAATCCCAAAAAATCTAGTCTGTCCATTTGCAGAGATTAATAGTATCAGTTAGCTGAGTTTTTCTGATATCCTTTGGCTATTCACAAGATGAATACTTTTGTTTGGAGGCATTGAGGTTCTGTACCAATTTTGTCAATATTGAAAACATTAAAAATTGGTGCAAAGAACTAATAAATTTAAATTTAGCAAAAATTAGGAATAACTGGCAAATGTTATTGACAGAATGAAAACAATATGCCTAAATTAAAGAGGTAGGTATCTACACTGCAGAGATGAGTAGGAACTAGAAAGACCAGATGAAACAGTTGGGAGAAGCTAGTGGAACTGCAAACCGTTAGATGATGCTGATACAGGTAGGAAATGGTGAATAAAGCAGGAACTAGAAAAGATATCAACAGGTTTTTTTGGCAGTCATTGGGAGGCAAGTATTTTATTACACTTGGTTATCAGAAAGCAGGTTGGTTCTGCATAGTGAGTTGGAGCTGCAAAAGGTAATGAAAGAAATAGATTATATTCTGTGTGTGTGGGTGGGGGGGTCAAGTAAGAGCCCTGTGTTAATAGAAGAACCTTTCAGAAATATTGTGGAAAAATGGTCAAGCCCAGACTAGGTGGGACAGTAGTGAATTTGAGTTTTTATATGAAACTTAGAGCAAAACTGAGATAAATTGGGGATGGCTTGCTGCAGTTCATTATACTGAAGGACTTGAGACATTTAAGGGTCGGATGGGTAAAGAACTCAAGGCTGTGATGTTTCGCCAGTTGAGGCTTGGAGTTTTCAGCCAGAGGAACTAGAGTACAATGGAGTTGGGGTAAATAGACAAATGTTTTGTAGTACAGTTTCATCTGAGAGAGAATTTCATTGTCCTATGTGTACTGTGAAAAGGACTGGTGTCAAAGCAAGGCTGTTTTGCTGTGTTGCTTGAGGTTTTTGTGAAGTTATATAATTTAATGCAGTATTTGAGACCAAGTCAATAACGGTAGTTGGAGGTAGTGGTTACAGTGATCCTCAAGGAAGAGAAATGTGAAGGCCTGCCTTCATAACGTAGAGCAGTATCTTTATCTAAAAAAAAAAAATATTTTAAGCTTTGTGGTAATATTGGCCAAGTGAGGGTCAAGCTTGGGTTAGAAATTGATATTGATCAGTGAGAGATTCTTGAATGTAGACTTACCTGTTATAATGCTTCAAAGACTGAATTGTTAAAGGGTGCAGCAAGATAAGGACCCTTTACTGATGGTGACTTGACCCAGAAAAGCCCTTTGACTGGGCTGTGTAGTACTATGTAAAATGGGAGTTATTGGCATTTTGAGTTAGCGAGGCTCTTGTATCTAGAGTATACTGAGATAATATATGACAGACCAAAAGCTAGATTCAAAATATGTGCTGACGTGCTACCATTAAGAATACATAGAAGAACAAGGCAAGGGTGTCCATTGCTGTTTGTTATATTTGAAACCCTTGGCTGGTTTGTTGAGAGCCTCATATGTGAAAGGATGTAGATGATGGAGTAAGGAATTTATGATGGAGTAAGGAATTTAAATATTTGACGACACTTGTTTATTTGACACAACCTAAAATGGATATTGATATTTCAAATGTGGAAAATTTGACAGACTGTCATGTTATCAGGTGAACAAAATGAAAATTGGTGCAGTGTTTAGGAAATGCATTGGAATGTCTGTAGTTGAGACCAGAAGTTGAAAAATAGGTTGAAAGGCAATATCTGGAGATGGAAAATTAAATTTAGAGTTAAACCATATAGTCCAAGAAGTGTTGTATGTTCCAGTTGTTTCTGTCAAAGTTATCAGGGAATTAAATTCCATTAATATGTTATGAGATAGGGGAGAGTTGCACGTCCAAAGTAGATTGGAATAAGCCACTAGTGCCAAAGGTATGTAGAAGGTTAAAACTTTCTGATCTACAGTGCAGGTGAAGTTTGTATTTGGTTTCATTTTAATTATGAAAAGGAAAACTATTCAGTTAATGTTTTGGAAGTGAACAAAATTTTGAAACGTATGCAGTATGAAGATAAGTATACTGAGGGTAGAACTACCTTATTTAGTAAAACAAACATCTTGTTTAATAAGAGACTACCATCTAGTAAGAGCAGTGGAGGAATAACAGATTAACAGGTGTATTATGCACTGCAAATAAAGAAAAAGTAAAGTGATTAACTTGGAACAATTGATATGAGAGAGAGTGGGCATTTTGAGGGGTAGGTAAAACAGAGGTGTGGACTTCAGCGATCCTTGCAAATGTTGTGAAATATGGAATTGACTTTTTGATTATCATTAGATCACTGTTGCAGTAACACAAAGCTATGTAAGACATATCCTGCCAAGGATGTTGGGTGCCAACCAGTATATTAAAGCTTTTGGGTATTTAGTACATGCACAATATGTCCACTAAAACATGAGCATGTTGGCATAAATAGGATGTACAGAGGTCAAAATTTCAGAACTTTCCTTGCCGTTGACAGATGCCTTGTCTTCTGTGTCAATGGTTGGCTTGTGACTGAAGTTTTGTGGGCAGATAAGTATTTCATTTGGAACCTTTCTTTTATTTTTCGCCGAAAAGTTTAATGCAATTTAGTCATGTCCATCAATAAGGGGAAATGCACATGTGGTATGCGGATACTGTACAAAGGACTTCCCCATGCCCTGCATTTTCTGGCTTGGAGAAAGTTGAAACATTCAGTCCTGTGACATTTGTTTGCCTTTCACCCCCAAAACAATTAATTGTAGGCTTAGTAACCTTAGTTTTTTCTTGGAAAACTGTAGTTTGAAGGTCTTGGCTTGAGCAGACATGGCTACCAATTCATATAATGCAAATGATCCCCTTCAGTCAAAGAAGAAAAGTTTCTAAAGACGGTTTAGAAAGAGGTATAGTTGTCTTAACACTATTCAGTGGCCTAGAATTGACTGTTTTGGTGTAATACTGTTGGAGTTAGTCTTCTCAGCTTCCTTTGAGGAGGCTCTGCAGGAAGTCGCCAAGGGCCAGAATGCCAGCACTTATAGTTAGACTGGCTGTTGGGTTTTAACCAAGAAGAGAGAAACCCTGCTTTGTTCTTACTGAAGGAGAGGAGGATGGACCTCAGGTGTATTGGTAAGAGAAGAGGTAGCAGGTTTCTCATGGAGGTCCAAATGGCAGAGAATTCAAAGACTATTTGGCATGAGACACCCAAGAAAAATTAAAAAGTTTATCTTTCCCCCTTTAACTCCAAGTTTGAAGGGTTCACTGGAGGTCTGGTATGTCTTTACCTAGGGTCTCTTCAAGACATTTTCAGTCTTTCCAGTCTTTGATCCATTTGTCTTCCCCATTCCAGGAGGAAGAAATCCCTCTTGTCCTCTGAAGAGAAGGTGTTTTGACTCAGGAGGAAGGTCTAGAATTATGCCTCAAAACTCTCTTCTCCAATCCGTTGCAAGTCTGAAGAGAAGAACATATCTTCTGATTTACCTTTACCTAATGAAGAAATTGAATTTTCTGATGCAGTTATAAAAAATAAAGACTTGTTTAAATGGAAGGGAAGGGAGATTTCAGAAGTACAGGAAAAGATACTATGATGTCTTTGGTTTGGATTTCCTCTAAACTGACTGTACCCTGCAGTACTTGCAACACTGGAGAATGCCTTTAATTCAGTTTGTGCTTCTCCAGATTCTCAGCATTCTGCATATAAGAAGCCAGATAGTCTGCATAAAGTACCTGATCCCATAATAATTTGTGTAGATGGGTAGTGAGTGGGTCTTAGCCTACTGCTTCTTCTAATCCTGTCTCCAGTGAGGAGTACAGTAGATGGGGAAGTGTGTATGTACTACTTAATTCATGCTTAAAAGGCAGTCAGCTACCCGATCCATTTGGTGAAGTATCCCTTTTAACACACAGCTATCCACCTCCAACATTCCAGCTTCAGACATTAAAGTACTTTATCAGACATGGTATTTTTTGCTTTGTGAATATTCAGTAGAAAATACAGCCTTCAATAAAATGTCGTTATGATGATGATAGTGCTACTAGAGCTGCTGTTATGGGCTCTGTGATGTGCAAGCATGCCTGAGTCAGGCTCCTGAATTTCCTGGAGGATGTTGCATCTTAGATTTTCAGTGCCTCTTTGAAAAAAAAAAATTGTTTTTGGAAGTTCCTCAGTAGATGTCCTCAAAATATTAGAGGAGAGGAAAGTTAATGCAAGGGGCGAGAAACACCTTTTTTTTTCCACCAGCCCCCAAGTATCTGAGGAATTATCCTTCCAGCCTTGGACCCTTCTTCAGAAAATATTTCACGCCAACTCAAAAGTTCAGTACTCAACACAGTGAAAAGAAATGGCAAGGACACCTGAAAGAGAAACAGACTCCAGGGTTTTTCCGATCACCGAAAGCATGACTACCTTTGTGCACCTCTTCCACCTCCTCCCTGCTGCAGCCATCCTTCAAACTAGCAGGCATTCCCTCTTTCCTTGTACATTTTGAAGCAAATAACATTTTTGGGTACTAAGAATAATTCAAAAAGACTACACATCACAGTTCCTCTTGAAGGAATCACTCTTCCATCAGACTCTTACAGATCTGATATCTCCAGGTGTAATAGAACCCGTCCTCCTTTCCTAACAGGGAAAGGGCTTTTATTTTCTTGTTCCCAAGGAGGAAGGCATTTTGAGACTTGTATTAAATCTTTCAGCTCTGAATTCCTTTCTCACTGTACCCAGGTTCAAGATGATAATGCTTCAGTCATTTCTTTCCCCCCTTTTCAACTCTTTAGTCACCCTGGACCCCATAGATGCATAAACCAATTTACAAAGCTCATGGGTGTTTTACGATTTTGTCGGACTTGAATTTTCAGTTTGCAGCTTTGCAATTGGGTCTATCTACTGCTTCAAGGGATTTCACAAAATGACTGGCTCTAGTTATTGCCTTCTGCAGACGTAAGGGAGTACACATTTACTTTTTACCTGGATAATTGCCTCATCTTGGCAGATTATGCCCAAGCCATGCAAGCATCCCTCCTTTTCTCCATAAAACGTTTTTCCCCAAGATTCAAATTAAAGACCTCTTCCCTGGTTTTATCTCACAGATTAACTTTCCTGGGGTACTTTCCGAACACATTTGTAATGGTAGCTTACCACCCCTGGCAAAGAAAGTCTCATTCTGTCATTTCTGTTAATTGGACCTGGCTCACCAGTCCATTTCCACAGCAAGGGATTTTCTCAGAATTGTAGGATACATGGTGCCACTTGTCTTTGTGGTTCTTCAAGCCAGCCTTCACATGAGGAAGGATCAGTAGCTCTTCAAACCTGTGGAATTCCAACACCTTTATCCCCGATCCTTCCCCAGTCTTGAACTTCATCAGAAAGGAAGTCTTCTGGTGGGCCAACCATGTTCAACTATATCCATATCTTCCTGTTTGTCCCCACTTTCCAAGACAGTCTGACACCGTAGGTGCATCAGACTCTGCTGGGGGAGTGTTTTCCAAAGGGATCAAAAGTCAAGGGATTCGGGATCTCCTTTCATGAAAAAAAAAAAATACAAGCATCAAGGTGATGATGTCATGTGGACTTCCAAACCATCATTGTTAATAACAGCACCACAGTAATGTGGTTTGTAAACAAATGAGAGAACTAGCACCTTCCCTTTGTGCTGGATAGTCAGTCCCTTCTTGGTGCCAACATCCCATCAGAGCAGGATACGGTAGCCGACTCCCTGAGCTGATTCAGAACAACCCTTCACAAATGGATGTTGAAACCCAGGAGTCTTCCAGGATTGTACATCTGTGGGGAACTCCCCTAGTAGAAATATTTGCCTCCATTCATAAGACAGTTACAAAAGTTTTGTTCCAGGACTCCTTGCAAACAGGCTTGGAAAATGTGTAGCTTTTATTTTCCAGGAGTGGGGATGATGATCTTCGTGTTTCACTGTTGCAGTCATCACATTTGGTTATCTTCTTGCAGTAGCCCTCAGTCGGCCTGATTATCAAAGTCTTGGGTCCTGTGTCGGTTGCTGTCTCATCGTCCATGACGTCAGATAGTCAGGGGTATAAAGCATGCAGCAGACGCCATTACATCAGTCTTTCTTGCTGTACGGTGCCCAAAGCAGAAGCAGTTCGCAGGTGCCGGTCGGCCGACTCCTGAAATTTTCGTTTGAGTTTCAGAACCGAAGCCTTCAACTAAAGCCAAGTACCCTGTTGGGGAAACCTTTTCTTGTTCTAAACCGATGTCAGTAAAAGTCAATAATTGTATTTCTTGTGGAAAGCAAATACCTCATAAAGATTTTCATTCGTACTGTATTCCTTGCCTAGGCCATGACCGCGACATACTGTTTTTTGCTTTATTTAAACAGCGAACTATTCGTCGTCTGTATATTTACGCTTCCAAATATTTTGGTACTCTGTTCAATTATCCAGGTATGGCTTCGGTAAGCCACCCGACTACAGACATTCCGAAAAAACACAGAGACAGGCCGCCTAGGTCCAAAGCTGCCGACGACACTTTTCCTAAGCTTGTTGCCAGTTTGTTGGTACTCGGTGAGGTGCTTTTGCAGCCCCTGATACCCACTACTTCAGAATCGCAGGCCTCTACTGAGACCAGTTTTGAGTCCGGCATGCCGCAAGATGCTTCAGCTGTGGAACCTGTGGATATGTCTACCTCGGATGGGTCTGGAGCTGCTGTGCAGGCACCGGCTTCTGATGGTGTATTCAGGCCTACTGACTTGCATATTAAACTGACACCATCTTCTTCAAGGCCTAAAACTCGATCCATGCCTAGAAAACAGACGCCCAGACCGCATGGCCCCTATGCATAAAAAAACAAGTACGAATGGCTGAAGACCTTATTACTTTAATCAGGGGAAGCCAACCTTCCCCCTCTGAGACCTAGGACTGAATTTGGTTATGATGAATTCTCGTCAGGATTCTGAAATTTCTGTTTCTTCTGATGACCAGGATTTTCCGTTATCTACCTTTGAGGATTCTGATGCAGAGGACTGTATTCCCTCTGCTTCCCCTCCAGAGGATTTTTCTTTTGGTGAAACCTTGCATACTCTTAAGGAGCATTTTTGCTGGGAAAGCCAGGATTACTCTGTAAAAAGAGGCTTAGGGATTTCTTACTCCTGCCCTGACACAGGCCTTTAGTTATCCACCCTGTACTGGACATTGTTGATGATGCCTTTTGGGAGTCTAGCTTGGCCCCTGACTCCTTACCTCTCCTGCTCCCAGGAAACCAGATAGATATTACAGGGTTCCTGACTCTCACAAGTTCCTCTTTAAAAATCCTTCTGTGGATCCTGAGACCATTTCACAAGGACCCAAGGGCATAAAGGCTACTTCTGCCAAAAATCCTAACCCCTCTGATAGAGATTCCAGGGCGCTGGATAGATTGGGTAAGAAGATATACACTTGCAGCCTTGGCCATTAGGGCCTCAAATTGCCAGTTTCATATGTGAAAGTATCAGCAGCATATTATTGGATTGCTGAAACAGAAAATATTGATTCCTGACTGCTGAAAATAAGGATTTACAGGATTTAATGCATTCTGCTGAACAAGTTTGAAAGCATACTTTGCAATGTGGTTTTGATTCACTACAGGCATCTTGCAAGGCTGCTGTTACTGGGTCTGTACTTAGTAGGCATGCTTGGCTTAAGGAGCAATCTTTGCCAAATCATATTAAAGCTAAATTGTTGGAAGCTCCCTTAAACCTGGACCGCCTGTTTGGCAATAAAGCAGTAGTAGTACTTAAAAAGATGGAGGAAAAAGCTAAATCTATGCAAACTGTTAAAGATTTCCTACAAGTGCAGCCTCCAAGATTTAGTAGGCATTGGCCCTTTCTTGCCTCTTCCAGGCCTTCTCAGTCCAAACTCAGAACCAGCAGAACACTCTGGCTTCAGTCCCAAGGTACGCACAGGACTAAGCAGTGGAGGGGCTCCCACTTCCAAAGCAGGGAGTAGGAAGACCCCCCTTATGGTAAACTGTCTCAATGACTTAACTTTAAAACTTCCAAGTCCTTCTCAACTGACTGCTCCTTTAGGGGAAAAGATTTCTCTGCAGGCAAAAAACTGAGAACTCATTACCCAGGACAAATGGGTTTTAAATATAGTTTCCAAAGGATACAGATTCCACTTCCACACTTTACCAACTCCAAACAGTTGGCTAGATATACCCCTAAATCAGTGGGCAGAGGCTCAAAAGCAAGTTCTCTTTTTCTCAAGTATAAGAGCTATTCAGACTGTCCCAGAAGGGGAAAGGGGACAAGGTTTCTACTTGATAGTTTTTCTGGTGCCGAGAAAAGACAACTCCTGGTGTCCTATCCTGGATCTCTCTATCATAAACACTTTTTTGGTGATCCCAAAATTCAAGATGCTAACTCTTCAGTTGCTTCCTATGCTAGGCAAAGATGCCTCGTTGGCAACACTGGATTTAAAGAAAGCCTACCTGCACATCCCAATGAGGGAATCTTGCAGAAGATACCTACGCTTCAAAGTAGGCTTCATGCACTATCAGTTCTCTGCACTGCCCTTTGGCTTATCTACTGCACCCAGGGTATTCACAAAATGCCTAGCTCCAGTCATTGCATTTTGGCAGGCAAAGAAATATTCAAATATACCCATACCTGGACAATTGTCTAATTCAGGCAGAAAGCCAGGAAATACTATTAATCATCTGACGTTTGTACAAAAAGTGCTAACTTCTCTGGGGTACACCATAAATGAAAAGAAGCCACAGTGTGGCTCTTAATCAGTCCATTCATTTGCGTACCTTCTTTTCTAATCCACAGAACAAAGGGGAAAAGATACTGCACTCCTTAGATGTGCACGGACAAGGACAGGACTAAACCTTTCAGGCTATCTGAACAGCTGCTGGTAGCATTTGCTGCAGGGGCAGAGGGGAAGGCTGTTTCAAAGCAAACAGTTTCTAAATGGATAGGCCATTGCATTCATTTCTGCTATAAGCGCCATGGAAAACCTATCCCACATGGGATAAGACAACAGTCAACCAGGGCTGCATCTACCTCTACAGCCTTTCTCAGAGGTGTCCCTACCAGGGACATCCTTGAAGCTGCTACCTGGAGTTCTCTACATACTTTTATCAAGCATTACCATTTATCTAATTCTCAGCTGGTTTTGCCACTGCAATCTTGCAGGGCCTTATAGCTGATCCTAATGCTATCTAAATTCCTTCTCCCATCCTTATCTTTGGGAATATACCCAAATGTGATGACTGCAACAGTGAAACATGAAGAAAATAGTACAGTTGTGTACACTTACTATAAATGTAGATATTAGAGTGTATTCACTGTTGCAGTCCTGGTTACCCTACCTCCAGCCCCCTGACTTATTTTTGCAGTACCTCTATTCCTTTTTACTATGCTTAGTAGCTTTTTGGTGTATTTGCTTTTTTGTTGAAGGTGTATAACCTTGTATATATATTTAATTGCTTCCCATTAGGGGGGCACCTGACATCTGGGGCAAGAAAAACTGATGTAATGGCGTCTGCTGCTTGCTTTATACCCCTGTCTACCTGACGTGGAAGATGAGACAGCAACTGACGCATTACCCAAGACTTTGATAATCAGGCTGACTGAGGGCTACTGTAAGCAGATAAACCCAAATGTGATGACTGCAACAGTGAATACACTCGGACATCTACATTTATTATAAGTGTACACAACTGTACTTTCATTTACATACTTTCCTCTGATTTACCACAGTCTTAGTAAAAAATAGACTTTCCAAAGATAATTCTTTTAGCACCTTTTTGGTCCAAACCACATTGGTTCTCCCTTGTAATGCACACAGCTAGGGGCAATTACCAAAGTCTTACTATGAGTGGACCTACTCACACAGGACAAGGGTTTTTTCATGTGTTCCAGCAGTCTGAACCTACACCTGATGGTATGGATGATTCTTTTTTGATCCTATTTAGATTCCTCTTTACATGCAGCAGGTATTGAGAGATGCTAGAAAGGCTGCTACTAGAAGATTGTGTTTAGCCAAAGTATTTTTTTAGCTAGTGCTGTAACAGAAACCAGGACCCATTCTGTGTGGGGGTTTGGCTGGTTCTTTAGTACTTGTGTATTGGTCAAATCTAGCCTGTTTTAAATTTCTGTTAAGATACATATTCAGCAGTTTGTGCTTGTCAGCCATTAGATCCCCTCCCTTTATTTTGTTACAAGTCAAGCAGTTCTTGTAAGGTTCATAGGTTGGTACTAGGCTATCAGCCCTAGGGCCTATACAAGCCTAGCTATAACAATTCCCTGGCTATTTCTTCCCACACTGTTTACTTCCCTGGACCCCTGTCTAGCAGGGCGACTGACGTGATCCCCGGAGTGAATTTCCTTTCTCCCATCCAATCGTCAAGGTTCCTTTTGAAGAGGCCCAAAGAGGCACTCTGCTTGACATGTATGGGCAGTCTATTCCAGAGTCTGGGGAGTCTCTTGGTCAGGAACCTATCCCTCCAGCATGTTTTGTTTATTGTGATGACAAGGTTTAGATCCCTGGAGCGTGTGGCTCTGAGGGATTGGGATTTCTTTAAGTGTAGCATGTCCAACAACTCTGGGTTTGACATGGCCTTGTATGTTAAGCAAAGATCGCCTCTGAGTAGACTATATGCGACAGAGTATAGCTGGAGTTTTTTAAGGTGGTCAGCATAGAGCATCTGCTTTAGGCCTGTGATTCTTTTAGTGAGGTATTTCTGTGGCCTTTCTAGTTGTTGCAGATGTCTTGAGAGGTACATACCAAACGGGGCATTGTATTCTATAATGGGTCTAATGAGGGTCTAAGGGATTTTACGTACATCATGTAGAAAGAAGGTGGCTTCATTCTGGGATCTTAATTTTGTATTGGAGACACTAACTTTGCATTTGAGCCTGTAGCTGGCTCTTCCGTCAAGTATTTTAATTTGGAAGACTGTTTTTCCTTATTGCTTGGATTTCAGCATGACGAGTAGTGCATTTGCAGCAATTTGAACATAGGGAAAATATGACCGGAAACATTCCATATCTCAATAGTAAAAGTAGGAGAATCGTACAGTGTGTAGGCTGCTTCTGTACAATGCACCTACAAAATGACCACACAGTAGTGTGTATGCTATAATTTATTCTTTCAGTGTAATAGTATACTAGATTTTGCTTACTCTATGCATTTGCAGCACTTGGAACATGTGGAAAAATGTGACCTGAAACCTTCCATATCTCGAGCAGTAAAGCTAGGAGAGCCGTACTGTGCAGGCTGCTTCTGTCCAATACATCCCGCCGATTGATCATGTAGTAGTGTTTCTGGCTTGATTTATTCTTTCAGTATCATGGTATGCTGGATTTTGCGTTCTCCATGCATTTGCAGTGAATCAGTCTGTTCCACCTACCCGTGTTCTCTCAACCTAAAAACAGGAGTGAATTTTGTGCACTGTGGATGTTCACATGCAACACTACCACATGTACTAGACAAACTATTTCAGATTGTCAGACCAACTCTGTTTTGAAGGTCAGAAAAAAAGGGCCTCCGATTTCCAAGTAAAGTAAAACTTTTAACAAGTAGAAGTTCAAACTGATCACTGATACAATACAAAGACCCTTTCACCATCCTTGTTCTTTTTTTTCTTGTGGTTTACCAGGTAGGATCCTAGTCACATTTGTCCCTTTGTTTCTGATGCGTTGGCAGACATTAGATATTCTGAGACATAACATGTGTTTTGGCTGCAAACGTTCTTTTCTGCTGCAAGAGAAAGTATATATACCTTGTGAAGATGGCTGCTAAAAATGTACTGCAGGTTAATGGAAGTCTGGGGAGCACCCAGAAAGAGTAGAATTCATTAAACTAAAGGGTGTGATGGTGTAAAAGTAGACTGGCAAAGAGAACATGTTGGGAAAATATGTTGTTAGGTGTTTGCCTTGTAAAACATGGGTTTATGTTTAACCATCAAATATCATTTCCATTGAATGACTAGACATCAAACCCTGACCATCGAATGTTCATTTTGCGAACTTTCATTTTTTTCACCAGGGAAAGTAACTAGTTATACACGCCAACTCAGAGATCCCACTACAGTGGGGAAAAAAGGGCAGACACGGTGTTGCCCAACTAGTTAGTTGCATGTTTGCTGAATGAACGTTCAATGGTTAGGGTTCGATGTTTAGCACTTCAATGGCAATGTTATTAGATGGTTAAACATAGACCCATAAAACATGTAGGGATTTATTAGGGGAATAATATTCAAGAACGACTAATTTTGAGTCGTATAGCAGGGGAAGAGTGGGCAAATGTACCAAATGTCAAAGATATGACTACAGTTTCCATTAAGATAAGGTATTTAAAGTGAAAATGGTAATCCATTCTATTTTAGTTTTTCATTGTAGATGACTTTTGTTTTTTAAATTAGTTGTTTATGTCAGTGTAACAGCCTGTTTGTAATACAAACTAAAGCTGGATCATGAGATTCTTATGAGAATGGGTGGACTAATAAGCAAAGTTTTTGGTCATTTAAAGATGTCTGAACTGTGCTCCAAAATAAATCACTGTCCAGTGATGCAGAAAAATTACAGCTAATCTGATGAGTTAAACTTATTTGTATGATGTATTGCTGCTGTTATGGTTGGAACATTTCTAACTAATTTATTGATCATGTCAAGCTCTTGTAGGTGGGCCTTTCAGGGGAAGATTGTTCATGCCAGTTTCTATATGAATCCATTGCAGGTTGATGGCTGCTCGCTGTCTTGTTCAAAAGTCCATTTTTTCAACTTCAAGGTTCAAGGGAATTGCTTCTCACTGGAGAACGGGCTCCATGTATAGCACCTGTGACCGTGATCCTTCACTTCTCTACAAACTAAGAAAATATCAGAATACTTTTTGATTTGATTAAACAAGTCATGGGTAGGGGCATACTTTTTTAAACCCCCCCTTATCAGGGAAGCAGTGGTATTTTGACATTAAATCCATAGACAGTGGCGTCATTCATATTGTTTGAGAACTGAATGTGTCAGACTCACGACCGCATCTTCAGTGACTGGTTGTTTGGAAGACCTGTCTGGTCATTCTCTGTATCACTGTAGATATTGGCTTTGTATCACATAAGAAAATGCACACTTTCCATTCTGAGTTTTGCAACAGAGTAAGGAAAAGCTGAAAGGTGGGCAGATTGACCTTTTCCTTAACGGGGAGTTTCTGTAACATCTTCCTGATCATTTTATCTAAATTCATACATAATCTCCAAGTTTCCTTATCAGTAGTCCTGCCTGCTGCTGTTTCAAGCCTCCTGGTTTAGTGATATTGGTTCTTTTTTTTAAAGATACTTTTGTGTGGTGTGATGATTACATCTGCTTTTATGGTCCTAGAGCTACAGGCCTTACTTTGTAGGGAGCCACATCTGAGCTTGCTTTTATAAGTTCTCGATGCCCCCTTTAGGCCAGCTTACTTTTTTCAAATGTAAATTGGGTCATAATTATCTTTAAACTAGTGCATTCATCTTGTGGTTATCTTTCTTTTGTCAGAAATCTGGATATTTCCTCATGTTGAATGTGAACCACTAGCTCAAGGTGTTAGAGTAGTGGTTTCTATCTTTTGCTTTAGAGAGGGAGGGGAAGAGGAGCTTGCAGTTAAGCAGACTTTCCTTGTGTGTTGCTGATGGCGCTTATTGCCATTTATTGGTGTACTGTCTTTTGGTAAAAATGCTGCTGTTTAGAACCACTTTACTAAGGGGTATGGCTAACTCCATTGTTTTTAAGTGTTTGTGTTGCAGCTGCTTGTGCTTCAGACAGTTGGCAATTGGTTTGCACTTCTACAAAGCATCATTGCTTAAGGATGTTAGGGCAACTTTGGTATTTCAGACTTCAGCCTTTGTGCATTAGACCTACTGATGATAGTCCTGCTTAGTTTTCTAGGATTTTTTTTCCAGTTCCCTGCTTAACTTATCCATCAGGTGCTGGTGCTGTTCTCCTGTGGCTGCCACGTCTCCCTGATGCTTCCTGAACAGAAGGAAATGGGACAGGAAAGTCCATGTTATCACGCCCAGGCCATTGTTGGCAGTCAGGGATAAGAGCTTTGACATGGAACCAGTAACTGATAGTGTCACATACACTGGTGACGGGGCTTTACTCCTTTCCTTGAATGCTGATCTCTACAGCATAGGCTGGGTGAATCATTACTTATGATTTTTGTGAAGATGCTGCCATTCTGGGCCTTAGGGCAGCCATGCCTCCTCGACCTTACCCACACTTCCCAGCTTGCTGATGATTTCTGAATCTTTACTTTCACCAGGACTCAATAGATCCACCCGGCACCCCCCACCCCGGATGGGTATGCTCATCCTCCCTGTCTGCTCCATCAAGTACCCATGCAGCTAATAGAAGTCCGATTGCCTGGACAGAAGTCAAGAATTCATCACTGTGCCACCAGAGCTGGATTCCCAGGATGGTTTAATACTGATTGTAATGTCTTTTCTGTCATACCCCAATGAATAGGATTTCAAATGATGTGCTCACCATGACACTTACTCTCTGAGGTAGTCCTTTTTGAGGGGTACTAATCACCCTGGCACTGTTCAGCTGCTGTTGGACTTGCCTTTAACTCTACCAGTTATCTGTCTGTCTGTGTAGTGTGGTTTTCTTAATTTATAAAGTTAGCTTCTGCAGGTTCTGATGTATACTGCTAGGCTGGCATGGTGCCTCAGTACACTTAGGCAGAAGATACTCAGTCCTGAGAGGTGGAGTTTGAAGTGAGAAAAGATTTGTTTTGCAGAAGGGGTTGTATCTGTCCTGCATATGGCAAGGAGACACTCTCTACAGACCAGATGATGAGGTGCACACATGTAATATTTTTCTGATGAGCAGTCATTTATTTTGTTTAAAGATTCCATTTGATCAGGCTTTGCAAGTTTATCAAGGGTAACCTACGGGTCTGTGTACAATTAGCCCATGAAGTTGCTGTATTTTTCATACACTTATCCTTCAATGGCTGTTTTGGAAACCATTAACTTTTTCATATTAAGGTAGTGTATGCCACTGTATACAGGTACTTACTGAACCTTAACTATCTTCAGAAGCCTAATCATACATTCTTGTAAAGTTTTTTAGCTCTTAAGTACATATAACCTAGAAACAAGCTGCACATTTCACATTTTTCCCTATTCATGTGGGCAAGGGTGCTAAACCGGGGGGAATTTGAGTCACCTATCCATCTATTCAGATTCAGTAGTGTAAGAGAAGTACTTTGCTTTATGTGGAGTGGAAAACTATTCCAAAGAGCACATTTCAAAAGCTTGGAACTTAACGCTGTTAGCATAGCTTAGTTTTTCTAACATCTTGGTATTTCATTCATTGCTTAAGTGATGCTGTGTTGCTACATAATCTTAAATGTTTGACTTGGAATTTAAATATAAGATTTCACGGTTTCATTTTCAGGGAATGATTTCTGATAGTTTAAAGATTATTTTAATAATTTGAGAGAGCTCAATCTGCTTGCTTATCTCTTTGTGAAGGAATGCTAGGTAGAGGTAAATTGGGTAAGTGATTTTAGTAGGGGCATAAATGTATGACGATGGAGATTGTTGCACTATGCATAGCAGTGCTGATGCTACAGGAGGAATATCATAAGCTGACCATAAATATCCAAGATGTAGAGGGAAGAATTCTAGAAGATGCAATCAGGAATGATGAGCATAAAGCTATTTTGCTCTGCGTTTAGTGTAGCAACCTTGACGAGCTGTGTCCTCTAGAAAGCGGTATGACTAAGACTGAGGATTTTGTGGTATAGGGTGGGTGTGAGAGTAAGTCATGGAAAGGTATGGTGGTTTACCATTGTGGATTGACATAAGCCTAGATTGCAGATAAAGAGCACACGTTTGCATGCATCTATTTAGTTGCATAGAACTGAGTAAAGCATCTGTGCTTTGCTGTTTGCTGCACCTTTAAACACCAAGAAAGGACTGCAGATTTTCCCTTCATTAAAATCATGTTTTTTGCATATCTGCCCCCCCCCGGTAGGACTTCTAAGTACAGTTTTTCTCTCAGAAGTAGAAATGCTGTGGAAATACAGCTGTCAGTAGTAAGCATTGCATTTTTTCTTCTTGACAGTGTAATTTTAATGGGATTTTTAATTGCTTAGTGGACCAAGGTACTAAAATATTTAAAGTGGGGTCTTGTCACATTGCTTGTTGCTATTTTAATGAATAAAATGCTACATTTCCATCCTGTCGATTTTTCTCTTTCATTAGTATCCGCTGAAGAGCCATAATTCCTACAGATGAATGAGGGGCTGAGAAGGCAGTGTAAACCCAGATAGTCTGACGGCTAACTACTCAGTAGGATGCCGTCGACCAGCAGAGCAGGAAGTTTAAAAGACCCAGAAATATCAGAGCTCTTCTTCAAGGAAGATCCTGAAAAACTCTTCACAGACTTGCGAGAGATTGGCCATGGAAGTTTTGGAGCAGTATACTTTGTAAGGATGCTTCACTTTTATACTTTTACTCTGTGAGCCATTTTACAGAATTGTGTAGATGGTTATGTTCCTTCAGCTTTTCTTTTGAGATTTTTTTTTCTGTTGTAAACTTGGTAGGGTGAGATGTACATAGAGTTCATGTTATGTTTTGTAAGTTGGAAGTAATGGTGACACTGAAGTTGTTTACCACCTCGTTTTAATATTCTTGGCTTTTAGCCTTTTATTAAAAATAGTTTTCTGTGTAGTTGCTAAGTCAGCTATATTCTTACATTGAGATGCGATTGATTTTTTTTCTTTTTTTCTCAGATTCATTAATACTTGCGTATATCCATCCACAGACCCTTTCCTGTTTTTACACATGGGGTTGGGGTGTTACTTCAACAGTGACAATCATCTAGAGCTAATGTTCTGTATATGTTTGCATCTATTACAATATGTAAATATGTGCATATATAGTATTTTAATTTGTAGTAGACTTTTAATGGAGATGACATATATGCAATAATCTTATGGAGTAGGATGCTGTCAACAATGTACTGCATTAAATTTAATATGTTTCTATAACCTTACAGTCGAGTCTTATTTCTTGTGTTTTGATAACAGGCCAGAGATGTGCGAACCAATGAAGTGGTCGCTATCAAGAAGATGTCATATAGTGGCAAGCAGTCTAATGAGGTGGGTATAAATAGTTGCATGTTAATTAACTGCATTATTTTGCAGTAGATGTCTTAGTGGTCCTACATAAGTTTTAGTATTTCTACCAAAACCATCTTACCTCTGATTGAGACCACTCTAATGGCCTTCTCATTAAAGGGTGCTCATTATATTCATAGTATGGGTCATTGCTGCAGTTGTTTTCCTTACTTTTTAGATTTGCTGATTGTAAGGTGTCAGTTTCTCTACCTTTCTTTGAACATCACTCTGAAGATAGCTTTGATATTGGACTGACATGGGGCATAGAGAGAGAGAGACTTTGTGCGCACGCGTTTGTGTGATTGCACTATATATTTTCAGTTTTTTTCTTTGAGAAATGCTGTGTTCATTGTCCACTGTGACTCTTCTTGGGGAGCTGTCTTTAAAGAGGAAATGATTTAAAGTTTGAGTCCTTCAAGGGTCCAGTGTAGGAAACAACTTTTGCATTTTCTTTTATGTGGGTGTTTGAGAAATTGCTGTGATTATGACATTGTCTTATTGATTTGGACGTAGTACTAGATTGGAATTGTAATGGTACCTGATGTAAAGCATTTACAAGTTGCATCTTTTAATAGAAATTGCTTAAGATCTTGCCTAAATATGTTGTGTGAGGAATTCAAGGAATTCTGTTAGGTATGAAAGGATTTCCAGGTCTGGCTCATCTTAGGGTAGAGATTCTGTTTTTTGTGTCTGGAGGGATGTTCTATTGAGGGGAGTGATCTGAGGTGGTAGTGGAAGCTGGGAGAGCAAGTTGGGAAAATGAGGGAGTGATTCAAGGCTTGAGTATGAAGAGTGGTGACCTTGAAATAGTTTTGTTCTGTGAGAAACTGGCAGTCATAGGGCTTCAGTAAGCATACAACTGTGATGTTCTGTTTTGGGAGCTAGTGAGATGAAACTGTAGATAATGAATGTGGCTTCCAGTGTGGTGAGGTTTCTGTTGACGGCTGTGACTACAAGGGGTATGCTATATTTCAGTACTTGTGTATTACCAAATATAGAGAAGTATTAAGATGAAGTGCTCTGGTATTAAGACTGCAGTTCTGGACGTGCTTGATGAGAACTTGAAGTGAATGTAATCAAGCTTATTCTGGCACATTTCTGAATAAGCAAAACGGTTCAGTGTATTCACAACATAGCGAACATCTGTAGAAAAGCAGCTGATGTTAGTGTTTCACTGTTGCAGTCATTACATTTGGGTAGTCTGCTGGCAGGTTGCCCTCAGTCGGCCTGAATAACAAAGTCTTGGGTCCTGCGTCGGTTGCAGTCTCCTCTATACCCTTGACGACCTAACTTCATGGAAGAGGAGACCGCAACCGATGCAGGACCCAAGACTTTGTTATTCAGGCCGACTGAGGGCAACCTGCCAGCAGATTACCCAAATGTAATGACTGCAACAGTGAAAACACTCTAACATCTACATTTATGGTAAGTGTACACAACTGTACTTTACTGGAGACGGTGCTAAGAAGACCCATTTTGTTCAGATTGCAGTCGTTGGCAGGAGCAGCTGCATGTAGTGCTTTTGGGCAAGCTTGTTCAGGCTTTTCTCCCAGGAAGTGTTTAAATACCTGGAAAGGAAAGGTAAGATCATGGAATTTGCCTAACGTTGTTTCCTGACACCTAAATGTGATTGGAATTACACAGACAAATCTTTGCCCCTTTATATAAAATCAATGAGGGTTGACCACCAGTAACAAGCGTGACATGGAGGGTGAGAATGAGGGAAGGGACAAGGCAAGGAAAATGGGCAAGAACACTTCTCACCCAAGTATCTGCTGGGCAGTAATGATTGCCATCTTCTGGTTGGTTGGGTAAACTGGTCTTTAACAAAAGCAAGTGGTTCTGGCTGATGTCTGACTGATTGATTATGGCCATTATCTCTAGGGTATGGAATTTAATTTCTATATGAAATCCTTTTATAAGAATGCCCCACTCAGCAAAGACCAAATAGACCTAGCCCTATAAATAGTGAAGCAGTTAATAGACTGTAGATGTAATGGTTACCTATTGATGGTGTCCAGCTTGGGAACAAAAGTAGTCCTCATTCATCCATACAAATGAATGCGTGCTTCAAGCATCATCCCAACAAGGGATGGAAACAGTTTTAGCCCTGATGGTTTTCACTCTTAACAACTTATGGTTGACCTTCATTCTGTCTAAGTCTTGCTTGGAATCTGAAACCAGGAAGATTTTTTGTAGGAACTTCTGGAGACAGAAAAGGGAGATTGACCCTTTGAAGAGTGTGTTTACAGTTTGAGCCCTCCTCGGGCCCTGTTTAAGTTCAGGACCTCATAGCTGTGGAAATTTTAAGCCCTGTATTAGGTGACAGTCATCCATTTAATGGGTGCTTGAAGTCAGATTCACATAAAAAAAAATCCAGTAGTACTTTTGAAGGAGTCTTTAATACTTTAAATACTTTTTATTATTTACTTGTTTAATACTTTAAATACTAAGTCTTTATTACTGTAAAGCTGCCCACTCTCAGTGGATTGCTCTCATTCTCTCCGTAAGAAAGGGATTCTTAGGGCAGGCTGCACAGATGGGCATCATTCAAGACTTACCAGTTGCTCTGCCTTTGCAGAATCAGATGCTAGTGTTTTGGGCGTCGCCTTTGAAGCAGACTTTTATGAAGCAAATACAGACCTGAAGTAGATGGTAGTCTTTTCCCAATCCTTTGAATTTTCAGAATGAGCTCTGATGTCACCATCTGTGGCTAGTGATGGACAACATGACTGTACTTCATGAAGTACAGGGCAGTTAATCATATCATCTTTGTAGACAGACTGTTAGTGTGGGTGACTGATTTTCCATCTGCAGTTCCTCAGCCTAGATCATGCAGCTGCTGTGAGTGAAACCTGCACCCTCAAGTATTCAGTGAAATTTGATAGACCTCTGCATCAAAATATAGCCACCAACTTAAAACCTTTTGCTCAAGGGTTTCTGGTTCAAGGAACTGGTTAAGACTCATTCAGTCTGATACGAAGAACAGACTTGTATGCATTCATTCCTTACTTCTGATCCTGAGAGTGTGCCAAAAGTTAAAGGTAGATGGGGCAAAGTTGCTGTTAATCACCCCTTTCTGGCTAAGACAGCTGTAGTTTTCCACTGTAGTTCATATGGCTAAGTTGGGACCTCTGTTCCTACCACAGTACACCGTACTTTTGACATGAAAGAAAGGACTCCCAGTGCACCCAGACCTAAGGACCCTAAGGCTGGCAGCATATTTTTTATGATGATAAAAGATCCAGTAGTGGGAGTCATACCTCCCTAAGTGGAAGTTTTCCATCTGGTACATTTGTCCAAAACTGTTCCTTGAGCCTCAGGTTCTGCAGTACCCGAGAGAACTGCTGGCTAGGAGACTTTTTCATGCCTCCATCAAAGGGCACTTATCAGTAGTTTTCACCATGCTTGGAATTAGACCTGCTTTTAAAAACCTTTAACTGGAAGGGTTCTTGAACAGACTGATTTCCTGCACTTTGAAATGTAAAGCCTGTACTGCAGAGTTTTTCATAACCCCCTTTTGACACTAGAGCCTCAGTACTCCTCAGGTTCTTTTCTTGGAAAGCATTGCTTCTAGTGGCAGCATCTTCAGCCAGAAGGGTTTCGCAACTCGAGGCATAATGTGGCCAAAAAG
>NC_056747.1:753938700-753954363 GCF_019279795.1 Protopterus annectens
TATATATATATATATATATATCTATACACACACACACACACACACACACACACACACACACACACACAAAAGCAATCCATACTTCTACTAGTCTGTCAAGGATTTAGTTATGGCCAAGTCATCCATCTAACTAGCCTACTCATTTGTCTCATTTTATTCAATAAGGGAAAGACACCAACTACCACGCATTTAAGAGTCGCTCTTTATGGTTGTATGATTTTCAGCCACTTTTACAGCAAGTGGTAATGGAATTACCAGGAACAGCTGTCCTAGCTGTACAGGGGAGGCTGTCTCCAGCCTCATACACAAATATACTTATATGTATAACCCAACACTCCCCAAAACACAGATTTCCAAGTAATGACCTTACAAGAACTCTAAAGCCCTCTCCAAACAGCATAAGCATTCTGCCCACCAAGTTACCAATTTATTCATCTGTTTCACCTGATGTAGCACTATACATCACCCTGCTGAGGCAAGACACCTTGTCAGTACACACACTTTTTCAAGAAGGTCAAGGCTGGAAGCTACAGTTTCTGTGGTACATGATTCCTTTCCCACAGCCCTCATTTGCCTGCTGTGCAAGTCATGTTCAAATGAGCCTACCTGGCTAACAAATAGGTATTATTTTTTAGGAAGTGACAGTCTACAGCCACTTATCCTGAATACGGCTCAGAAGATGAAGCAGACCTTTGTGGCAGTGTGTGACTCTGGGAATGAGGAAAACCTGAGCAGTGGCTTCAAGAGCCCCTTAAAATTTGGCTATGGAAACCCAGTAAATGTTTAAAAGAATCCGAAGGCTGTTTCATAGATTAAAGTAACTAAATTAAATCAGTAATGACAAAATACAGAATGCCATTCCTTCCTAACTGCCCTTAAAAATACTAATTGTTAGCTTAAACTACTTCACAAACAGGCTAAAAATTATTGTATTGGTACCTTAAAACTGACTTGGATAATAAATTTAAATAACCATAACATACTGATATAAAAACTGCATCAATCAAACTCTAGCAACCATCTTTTCAAAAAAAAAAAAAAAAATCAAGCATGACCCGCTGTTGCCAATTTCCATAAACTTCTGAAGACGTGAACCAATGTATCACAAGTGAAAATAAAAATGTTAAACAATCAGCAGTCAGGAAATGATCCGGAAAAGGGAGCGAGGGGGCTTGATAATCTTAGTAAATCTGTATCAGTGAAGGAATGCTTCCTAGATCAGTTGCAATTATGTCATCTTCTGTCCCTGAAAGGAACACACCACATCACTACAAAAAGGGCATTGTTGCTGAAAAGCAAATGCTGCAATCCCACAATTCCACTTAACATGCGTCTGCTAATCAAGATAAGAGACTTGCAATGTGCAAGCACATTCAAAAGTCACATGTTTTGAAGTCTAGCTCAAAAGGATTATGTGCTCATCATTTTAGCTGCTGTGCTCATGTTTGGTCTTGCTGTTTATACAAAATGCCTGAGAAATGAAATCTGTAGTAACTGTTTTATACATTTACAGGAAAACAACTATACTGTCATGCCACTTACATGGCTTAAGAAACTTAAATATAAAGTATTTAACATCTTCACATGTGCACTATAACCCTGAAAGGCTGTAGCAATGTAAGAACAGATGGGAATACACAGTCAACAGGTTGTCCAAAGCCAGGTTTCTCTAAAATTACTAATACTCAAAAATCTCAGTGCCCCTATCCAGCCTGACAGTACATTTTTTGATTTTCTGCTCCTCTTAGTCACATGAATAAATAGTACAGTACACTGGTTTTCAAGTAAACGGGTTTGTGCAAATTTCCTTCTAAGTCATTTACCAAATTATACTTTATAACTATTTCTAGTAGTTTTATTTCATTAGTTTGTTTCAGTTTATCATATTACTTCAACGTTAACTTGTATAAAACATTTACACACACAAGTCAAACTACTAAAAATAATGACAACAAAATACTACCAGGGATGTGACGATGCCAGTACGTCTATCTCCTCCCTTGCTTGGAATGAAAAATACTACGGCACTGCTGACTCTACTGTTTCAGAAGTTAAAGTTCTTACTGCAATGCTGGCAACATGGGTTTAGTAAGCAGACCATATGCTGCTGGAACTAGACAAGGAGAATGGTATGAAGCAGCCTTCTGGCCTGCGTTCACACGAAGGGAATTTAAGGGTGGGGACTGAATGACCTATGTAACCTAATGGCCACTGAAGAATAGTGCTGGCTGTAGCATAACAAGTTGCTGATCTGCCCATGGGTAGCATCTTAGACCCAAGAGCATGAGGACATGTATAACTACAGGGCTGACTACTGCATGCACAGACAGATGAGAGATGCCATGTTATAAAGCTCCACAGATAACAGAGAAGTGGTCTACTCTCCATAAGGTCTGTACTGCAAATTAATTTTCTAGAAGCAAAAGTGTACTACATGATATGCAAATCATTCTATCTCATTAGCTTTAAAGGGGCATAAAGTGCCCTCCTTTTGTTAAAGTACTGCAAGTGCTACCACAGTAAGCCACACATTTATTAAAACCGACCTTAACACTATATACTACAGGTCATGGACTATTCACATCAAAATAAAAACTTCAGTAAAAACTAAATTAGTTTAATATTACAACTTCAATACTGAAAATCAGAGACTGAAACAGTCCATGTATCCGCTGCTGAAGGAAGCTTCCCTGTATTCAGCCACTGCAAGCCATCCAGGGCAAGCACTGCCTAAAAATGGGGCTGCAGAGAGTACAAAGTAGTACTGAAAAGACAGGGAATATATATATATATATATATATATATATATATATATATATATATATACATACATACATACATACATACATATGTACACACATACACACAGACACACACACAAAATCTTTATCTAAAAGATATACCTAATGCAGATATAAATATATGAACATTTAGATACACCTACATACATTTTTTAACAAGAAAAATCTATAAATCTAAAGGCAAGGACACACTTAAAGGCCAAAATCATAGCATTATGCATAAATTCTAATAGTCAAGACGTATGCCTACTCTTCATTATAAGGTCCATATCTCGAATGGTGCTGTCAATCACTCCAGACACAAACTAGTGGAAATATAACCTTGGTGCCTTTTCCTCAAGCAACACTCCTTGCAAGCTCAAACCCCTGTCCCATAAAAACCCTGCTACCCTTAGATGTACAGCAGACTGACTAATGTTGACTAGCTAGCTTATAAGCCCTAACTGAAGGTACAGTTGTACTATACCATTACACACCATGAAGGGAAAATAAATCTCTAGAGTTCCTACAGATCTCTCTGGAAACAATTTTGAGAGGGACAGGTGGATGGGCTGGTCCAGTTTCCTGACAGAAACCAGATAAATCTAACATTCTATTAAGTACACGGCTTATTTATTCTAGTCCTGTCCAGACAATGGAAACCGGTGGACAGAATCCCACAGAGACTCTGGGAAGCCTAAGACAACAGGCCTTTTAGAATGGGGGCTTCAAAAGAAGTGTGGGTTCTAGACAAGAGTATTCAAACTGCAATGCTGGCAAATGTATGCAAAGCTGATAATGTAGCAATAGCAGTAATGTTTGCCACTGTCAAATTTCATAAAAAGGCTGTGGATGTGGCCTGAGATCTGGCAGTGTGCTTTTGGCTTAGTGCCAAGGGTCTGTCACAGAACAGAGATGGTAACGATACAAATGGACATTTGTTTGGATGGGTTAAACTTGGTTACGTTTGACCTTTCTCAGCATTTGAAAAGAAAAAAAAAAGAAGACTTCTTTTCTGAAATACTTTGTGTGATGAAGGCAAGTTGTCTGTATACACACAAGCAATGCAACTGGTACTTCCATTTGTTAGAACAGTTTAACAGAATAATAGTAAACAAGCAGACCAATTCAAATTCATTTCAGTAGCTGCTTTTGGCATAAATGAATGGTTGATTCTAACCATGATCATTGTCTTGATGGAAAATCAGGTAGAAAAATTTAGAAAAAAGAGCATAAGGCTCAGAGACACACTGTGGAAGCAATGGCTACTAGTATCGTCTTCCACTTCAGAAACTTAACTGCAAAATCAGATTGTACAAACGGAAACTTAATTAACCTCTCAAGTACATAATTTACTGCCCAAGGGACACCCTGGAGTATATACCACCCTTTATAACTCTCTGAATACTTTAATGACACACTATGCAGAAGAAAATTCAGATGCAAGGATGACAGCAGCCCTGTGAACTTTTACATAAGAGTAACTAGCTCTTTTTTTCAGTAGGTCTGCTAAAAAGGTTAACACTTGTGAAAAAAATCTGAATGGGATTCCGTATTCTGCCGAGCAGCCTAAACTGAAAACTTTTTCCACTTGCCTTTGTAAATTTTTCTCAAACGTCTTTGGGAAGCAGTTATGAAATAATTACCTCAGGAGGGAGCGACCAATCCCTGGCCATCCTTAAAAGTGAAGAAGCTATCCTGTCAAGTGTAGGGATCAAAAGTCTGGGTGAGGCTGCTCAGAGGTGAGACAGCAGTTGAGGATGCTGTTGTAGGACATGAGGTCTTCTCTTGAGGTGAGGCAACAGCAAGGGGGGAATCATATCTGGCATGTCCAGAACAGGGCTATAAAAATTACTTTTGCCTGCACATTTGGCCTTCTACAGGAATTTGGTTAAGAGTGGAAATGGAGGGGAATGCATATAGGTGAGCTGCTGTCAAAAGTGGGATCACAGGAGGTTACCAGGCTAATGATACTATGGACCTTACAAGCCCAGCCAAGTTTTAACCACCCCCCCCACCTTGATCAGCATCTATCACCCCTGTCCAAGGGGGACAAAGGTGAAACCCCTGGAGTGAATTTACAGCTACCCATTCAAACATCCAGACTGTGTTTGAAGAGGGCCAGTGAGGTGCTCTGCTTGACATGAAGGGGGACTCTGCTCCAAAGGTGTGATAACCTCTGGGAGACAAATCTGTCCCTCCAGCAGGTTTTATTAATGTCACACACCCAGGTTAAGACCATTACAGTGAGTAACTAGTGTACCATTTGACTTATGGATATGCAGGACTTCCAAAAAGCAGGGTCAAAGATAGCCTTATATGCAAGGCAGAGATCACCTCTGAGTAGTCTATATGAAACAGAATAAAGTAACCGTGATTTTAGATGATCCTCATAGGACAGATGCTGAAGACATTGAATCTTAAATGTGAGGAACCTTTGTGGTCTCTCCACTTGCAGGTGCTTAGAAACACACACACACCAAAAGGGGCACTGTACTCAGTTACTGGCCTGATGAGGGAAGAGCACAAGGAGGTTATAACTTCTTTTTTTCTGGATGCAATGCCCTCACTTTTGAGATGAGCAATATAGAATGCCCTTCTTACCACTGTGGTCAAAGGTAAGGCTGCTGTCAACCTGTGTGACAGGTCTCTCACCACTGAGTGTGCATACTTAGGGTGTTGTTACTGATGTGGTAGTTAACAGGAACTTCACTCATACCGAAAGGGATGATAATACATTTTTTTGCATTGAGTTTAAGGCAGTGACTTTGGCACCAGTCATTAGTTTGTGTAAGACCCTCGTGTAGGATGTTGACATCGTTTGGAGGTTGTATAACTGCTCCCAGTTTGCAGTCATCAGCAAACTTTGCCAGCCACAGACCTTTAGCTTTAGCTTGCACTTCGGAGAAATTGATTACAAACAGCTAAGGTCCCAGGACTGATCCTTGTGGAACACCACTGTTAACAGGTCTGCTGTTTGATGTAGAACCCATATATTCAAAATGGGGGAAAATCCATCAGTGAGCCAATTAGCGACCCATCTAATGATATACGGGTTGATACCTATCTGGGTGAGTTTGCCAATTATGCCTGAGTGGGGGATAGTGTCAAAAGCCTTGGCGAAGTCTAGGTAGGCTGTAAGCACATATTTCTCTTCATCAAGGGCCATGTTTAACATCCATGATCTCCCTTTGACAAACCCAAACAGAGTAGGGTCAAGTGTTTAGTAGTTACCAATGTCTTTGCTGATGAGGTCCACGATGGTTCTCTCCACGGCCTTGCAGATAAGGCTAATAGGTCTATAGTTCGCGGTGTCAGTGGAAGTACCACCTTTGTACAAGGGGATAATGCTGGCCTTTTTCCATTCAGCTGGGACAAAGCCAGTGCTTAGACTATGACTGAAAAGAGCACCTAATGGTGTTGCTAATGCTCGTTTCAGCCTGGGATGTTATCAGGTCCAATGGATGCTGTGTTTTTGACCTTAGAGTAGGTGTTCATGACCTGCTCTTTAAAGATGCAGGGTAGCGGACAGGTGGCAGGGATGTCTTGGGGTAAGTGTAGCAGGGAAAGGGGAGTGAAGTTTTCAGAGAACCTGTCAGCTAACAGTTATCAATGTCCACAGGGTCGGTATATGTACCAGTTCAGCACAGACCTGAGCTTTTCCTTTTAGGTTATGGATATAACTAAAGAACACCTTATGGTTGCCCTTAGTTGGGAAGCTGATGTGGATTTGTAGTGAGCTTTGGAGGACTTCACAAGGAGTCTTATTTGTTTGCTTGTTTAAGCTGAGGAGGAAGCGTTTCCAGTTTGGGGTTCACTCCCCCTTACACTTAGCAAATTTTTCCTCCTATTGTAAAGCCTATTAATGGCAGTTGTCCACCAGACAGGTCTGCTCTTCCTTGAGGTGTTGGTTTTGATCCTAATCAGGTGCGGCCAAAGCAAAGCGGTTGTTAGGTGTTTGTATATCTGTCAAGAACTCTGCATAGTTGCCAGCTCCATCTGAAGGAGGAGGTGCAGTGAAGCTATTTATACCATCCTGTAAGAGCTTATAATCTACTTTGGAGACTTTTTTTTAGTTTAGCTTGAGCTACTGGGGGGGGGGGGTGTATTAGGTGTGACAGTAACTTCGAAAGAGACTGATTTGTGGTCATATTTCACCAGGGAAGACATCACAACAGGCGTGCTACAGTGGTTCCCCCATATTGGTAATCACCAGATCCAGGATTATGACACCGCTTGTGGGGGTGTCAACTAGCTGTCCAAGTACTGGAAGTAATGAAGTAGAGAAAAACTTTGGGCAAGTGAGTTTTCGCATGAGGGAGATACAGTCTCTTGGGGAATGGAGAAGAAACTGTTGCAGTTGTGTTGAATGATGAAGCAAAGAGCAAACAACAGGGCCTTAGTCATACGCGAAACACCTTCTCAGCTATCGCATCATTGAAAGACTTTGTGTGGCAGAAGTATTTGTCTAATTTACCTGTCCACAATGACACTGGATGTTCCCGGTATGTGCATTGCTATAAGAAACTGTTGTGCTGTTACAGCCCATTCTTAAACCATCGTGGCTTTTCTGCAAAGTAGGTAGAAGCATGTTCAACCTTGCTTGCTGATGTACCACACCACTGCCATGTTGCCGGAGTGGACAAATACCAAGCCACGGGGGAGCCAGCCTTGGCATGCCTACAATGCTAGGATGACTGCTCTCAATTCAAGTATGCTGCAATAGGGACTCTTGTGATGTCGACCTAATTTCAAGAGTCTTGTCTAATTAATGCCCCTCCAACCAGAGGACACACCTGCCAATACAATGGTTGTGGGGGTTGAACAAATAAATGGTGTGCCAACAGACAGACTGCGTGGGTTTGCCCACCAAAGTAGACATGTAAGAAACGTCTTTGAAAGCTTGATTGTATTCAACATGAGCTAGATTGCTTGGTTCCACTGTAATACTCCCATGCTGAATAAAACATACTGTGAACAGAGATGGCCATAAGACCCAACACCTTGAGTACTACAGCCACACTGGGATTTGGCTTTTTTTTTAAAAGACTTGAGACATCCTGAACTAGAGAGGAGATCCTGTCTTGTAGCAGCTTTTGCCTTCTGGTTGACTGTATCCAGCTAGCAACCTCTGAATGCAAAGGATCAAGAAGAATCCAGCTAGGACTTTGGAAAGCACGGTCAGTGTGACAAAGCTAGGACTGAAACCACATTAAATAGTGTCTTGCTGTGAAAAGCCATTTGTCCAGATAGGGGAAAACCTTCAGTTCCAGTAACTGCACGTTTCATGACTGGAGACATTTATTTGGTAAACACCACTGGGACTGTGCAGGGACTGAACAGCATGACTAGAAACTGATAGCGACCATCTCCAACCTGAAAGTGAAGTAATCTCCTGGATGGCTTTGCCATTCTGATGTGGAGGAAGGCATCCTGGATATCTAAATTGCACATCCAGTCTCTTGCCTAAAGGCAAGGTAGGACAGCCTGCACCTTCACCATTTGTTTTAACTTCACATAGTCAATGTATGCAGAGAACTCATATGATGTCTGGAGTCTCTCTAAACACCAAAAAAAATTGACAGTAAAGTCTGAACCCATTCGGGTCAAGTGGGACATCTTGATGGCTCTCTTGTAGGAAGTTTGCTATGTCCTGTTGGGCCACTCACCCCTGACATGGAAGAACTGTTGTGGAGGCAGTGGTGCGAACAGTCATGATATTGCTAGAAATGGTATAGTGTGGCATCTGGATACAATATCCCTTTATCCTTTTGTCCTGTGTGATCGCCAATCACACGGGTAGATACAATGAAAGACATCTCGCAACTGCCCCAAAGTGGGACAAGTCAGGCAACTTTTCACGTTCATACGGATGAGAACCTTGAAAGGATCTCCCAAATCCCTGCTTGTGTCCAGATTCTGCATATTTCTTAAAGCTGGAGGCTTTCCATCTTTATCCACTTCTGCTAAAGACAGACACAACCACAGATTAAGCAACCATAAACTAAACCCATGACAAAATGCTAAACTGGTAACAGCAGATGCAGTAAGCAAACATCTGAATTAAACAAACTGTAAAATGAGAAAGAAAGAAAATATTAACAGTGCACACACAACAGAACAGTAAGGAAAGCTGAAGGACACATTTTTATACTTTATTGATGAAGGAATAAGGGGTGAAAAGATTGGGTAGGAAAAGTAAAAGTGTTAGGCACCTAGCGAAAGGGTGCTATAGGCTACAGTATCCATACTGATAAACAATTTTAGAAAATGTAAGCACTTATTTGCACCAAGACCCTAAAACTCCTCAAAAAAAAAAAAAATAACCTACAGCAAGCATGAACACACTGCAGCTGCAAAGACACTGACAAGACGGTACAGCTTCTTTTCAAAAGCCCTCTTCTGTTAGAGCTTGTCCACCTATAACTGTTTCCTGCAGAAAATGCACTGTAGGGATAACTTTACTGAGATTTTTTTTTACTCAAAAATTAGTGATACAGTGCAATAAACAAGTATCTCCCCCCTTCGTGAGTTCTTTTTTTTTTTTTTTGCATGTTTGTCGCACTTAAATGTTTCAGATCAAACAAATTCAAATATTAGACAAATATTAGACAAAGATAACCCAAGTAAACACAAAATGCAGTTTTTATGTAAAGATTTTATTTAAGGAAAAAAACTATCTAAACCTACATGGCCCTATGTGAAAAAGTAATTGCCCCCCTCTTGTTAAATCATGAGGTAACTGTGGTTAAGCATATTTTTGGGAAAGCTGTGTTCAGTTTCACTAGCCACACCCAGGCCTGATTACTGCCAGACCTGTTGAAACAAGAGATCACTTAAATAGAACCTGTCAGACAAAATGAAGTAGGCCAAACGATCCCAAAAAAGAAGACATCATGCTGCAATCTAAAGAAATTCCGGAAAAGATGAGAAACAAATTGACATCTATCAGTCTGGAAAAGGTTACACTATTTCTAAAGCTTTAGGACTCCAGCAAACCATGGTGAGAGCCATTACCGACAAATGGAGAAAACATGGAACAGTGGTGAACCTTCCCAAGAGTGGCCGGCCTACAAAATTTACCCCAAAAGCACAGCGACGACTCATCCAAGAGGTCACAAAAGAACCCAGAACAACATCTAAAGAACTTCAGGCCTCACTTGCCTCAGTTAAGGTCAGTGTTCATTACTCAACCATAACAAAGAGACTCGGCAAAAATGGCAAGCATGGCAGAGTTCCAAGGGAAAAACTACTGCTGACCAAAAAGAACATAAAGGCTTGCCTCACGTTTGCCAAAAAAATCTTGATTATCCCAAAGACTTTTGGGAAAATATTTTGTGGACTCGAGACAAAAGTTGAACTTTTTGGGAGGTGTGCGTCCCATGACATCTGGCGTAAAAGTAACACAGCATTTCAAAAAAGATCATCATCCCAACAGTCAAACATGTGGTGGTAGTGTGAAGGTCTGGGGCTGCTTCTACACCTGAACGACTTGCTGTGATTGACGAAACCATGAATTCTGCTCTCGACCAAAAAATCATGAAGGAGAATGTCCTGCCATCAGTTCATGACCTCAAGCTGAAGCACACTTGCGTTCTGCAGGACAATGATCCAAAACACACCAGCAAGTCCATCTCTGAATGGCTTAAAAAAAAATGAACGTTTTGGAGTGGCCTAGTCAAAGTCTGGACTTGAATCCAATTGAGACGCTGTAGCATGACCTTAAAAAGGTGGTTCCATGCTCAGAAACTCTCCAATATGGCTGAATTTTAATAATTCTGCAAAGAGTGGGCCAAAATTCCTCAACAGCGATGTGACCGACTCACTGCCAGTTATCGCAAATGCTTGATTGCAGCTGTTGCTGTTAAGGGTTGCACAACCAGTTATTAGGTTTAGAGGGCAATTACTTTTTCACATCGGACCATGTAGGTTTGGATCTTTTTTCCTTAAGTAAAATCATCACTTAAAAACTGCATTTTGTGTTAAATTGGGTTATCTTTGTCTAATACTTACATTTGTTTGTTGATCTGAAAAAATGTAAGTGTGACAAACACGCACAAAAATAAGAAATCAGGAAGGGGGCAAATACTTTTTAATTGCACTGTAGGTATACATTACTAAACCCACTGCTTCATGACATAATGGTATGGGCAGAGCTTCATCTTGCCTGCTGACCGACCAAGCCACTGCACTGTTGCTGGACTGGATTCCTATCACTCTACAGCAGGGAGCCCTGGAAGGCGTTTTGAGAACTGCCCACTGCACTCATCTCCAGTGTACTGATGTGTGATCTGGCCTCACACTATAACCAAACTCTTTGGACAATCCACTGACATGTCAATGACCCACCACTCGTGGATGGATAAAAAATAATCTGTTTTAACAGCCATTATTGTCTTAACCTCCTCTTCTAATTTAGTGAAATATTTCCAAGACAGACTGGCGATGGAACACACAGGTGATGTTACAAAACTGTGATGAAGTGTCTCTCAGTGCACTGCTCATGTGTGTACTTAAATAGCAGAGACTTGTATCAAACATTTGTGAAAAGTAATTAAGTCGGTAACAGATGGGGCAGTAAAGGGGTCCAGTACACTAGACAGGTCACAAACGGAAAAAAAAGTATCCATTTGCTCCTACAGATTTTTCTGGTACTGGGCTTCCCTGAGTGCATTAGAATCTGAACTACCTTGGATGGACAGGCAGTGTCTCTGGCCATCAACATAACTGCAAACATCATGCAACTAGGTGAAGGAGGTGGAGATCAAGATGAAACTTGCTACACAGATGGAACTGTAAGATCCTGAAGGGTCAAACGCCAACAGGTTTATTCAAGGTGTGTGACATGAACAAGAGGAAGAAAAATTGTCAAGACTAAAATGGAATTATGAAAAGAAACCCCAGCATGTGCTCTTAGGCCTTCAGAATAATGCTTGCCATAGGGAAAAAATGGAAGGGGGAATATAAAGGAATGCACAGGCTATTTTCTTAATTTCAATGCCTAAGATGAGTCTCCCTCCAATGAAGAGATGAAAAAGTAGAACTTGCTGCAGAGACAAAAAGATCACTGTAAACCTATTCCCTAGCTATGGAATGTCCACAATACTGAAGAAAGGGACTGCTCATGATAGCTTCAGAAGGCAGAACTTGAGCTCAACTGGCAACGTCTTGGCTTCCACTGGAATGCTGTTTACTACCAAAAAAAAGTTGGTTGATACACCCTATCCCAAACACATTTCTTTTTGACACAATGGTAAGAACTTACTTGGCTCCATCTTGCTTTCAGAAAGACCAAATCATTGCCAAGTTACTAGACTGGGTGGCTATCCAGCCTGCAGCAGGATATCCTGGCAGGCTCAACGGTGAGAATTGCTTATTGCCCTAATTTCCAATGCACTGATGTGCAATCTGGCCTAAGAGTATGACCAAATACCTTGGGCAGTCTGACCTTGATATGTTAACTACCCACCTAAGACAGAGAAATTAAAGAGGACACCACTAATATAATAGGGATTTGAAATACATTGTCCAGTCAGATTTTGATACACAGATTTGGAAACTTATGACTAGTGAATTTGTAGCTTCTATTAAGAAACTCAAAAATGTTGCAAAGGGTACCACTAGAATTGCTACTACCTACGACAAAGGGCTGTTGGCAAATATGGGCTGTGGCGAATTAGGACTGAACAATTTCGAAGGCCAGCTTCTGCAGAGGTAGGATTTTTCTCTGCTGGCAAGACCGCTCTACATAAAACTGTGTCTAGAATACAACCACTAAACATGAGCAGCAGAGACCCCACTGAGACTTTGCAGTGTTCACTGTAATCCCCAAGGACTGAAACAGGCTGAAGAGAGATTCAAGGGTAGAAATTAACTTGTCTACTATGTATGCAATTAGGAGTCGCTCATCTAGATAGGAAAATACTTTTACAGCTTAGCAACTTATGATCCATTGTTACTACAGACAAGCATCTGATGAAACCTTCAAGGCCTGAGACAAGACCAAATAGTACGGTCCTAGACTGATGGTAAATGGTTCCTACCTCAAAGCTTAAGTAGCCTCTGGTCTCCTTGGCTATCTCTATGGAGAAGACATGTTTTTGAGCCAATACCATATGAAGTACCGCTCTGAGAAGCACAGAAGGACAGACTACATTGTGACAGTATCAAACATTTCATTTTTGATAAAACTGTTTATAGACTTCTTAAGGCCATACTGGACTGGAGGTCTTGATTCCTTTGGTAGCCAAAAAAGAACACAGTAGTACAGTACCCCTTTACTGCCTAGTGGAATATCCGGCATGGTTCTATTTGCCAGGAGGTCTAGGACTTCATTTTTTACTGCAATTTTCAGACAAGATGGGATAAAAGGCAAGAACAAGGAGTGAGGTTGAAAAAAAAGTGTGAAATGGAAAAGAGAGTTGTGTACAATTACCATAAATGTAGATGTTAGAGTGTATTCACTGTTGCAGTCATCACATATGGGTTATCTGCTTGCAGGTAGCCCTCAGTCAGCCTGATTATCAAAGTCTTAGGTCCTGCGTCAGTTGCTGTCTCACCTTACATGACGTCAGGTAGTCAGGGGTATAAAGCATGCATCCGATGCCATTACATCAGTTTTTCTTGCATCAGATGTCAGGCGCCCCCATAATGGGAAGCAATTATATACAAGGTTACACCTCCAACAAAAAAGCAAATACACCAGAAAGCTTTAAGCATAGTAAATAAGAATATAGGTATAGTCAATAGAAGTTAGGCAGCTGGAGGGAGGGTAACCAGGACTGCTACAGTGAATATACTCCAACATCTACATTTATGTTAAGTGTACACAACTGTACTATGTTCTTCGTGTTTCACTGTTGCAGTCATCACATTTGGGTAGATTCACAAAGCTAAGGATGGGAGGAGGTAATTAGATAGCATTAGGACCAGCTACAAGGCCCTGCAAGACTGCAGTGGCAAAGCCAGCTCTGGATTTAGAAAAAATTGGCAAGTGGTAATGTTTGGTAAAGGTATGTACAGAACCTCCAGGTAGCAGCTTCTAGGATGTCCCCTGTAGGAACACCTCTGAGAAAGGCTGTAGAGGTAGATGCAGCCCTGGTTGAATGTGGTCTTATCCCCCGAGTTGTAGGTTTTCCATGGTGCTTAAAGCAGAAATTAATGCAATGGCCTTTCCACTAAGTAATGGTTTGCTTTGAAATAGCCTTCCTCTCTGCTCCTGCAGCAAATGCAACCAGCAGCTGTTGAGATTTCCTGAGAGGCTTAGTCCTGTCAAAGTAAAATCTAAGTTGTCGGTGCACGTCCAAGGAGTGCAGTATTCGTTCCCCTTTGTTCTGTGCATTAGAAAAGAAGGTTGGCAAATGAATGGACTGATTAAGTGCCACACTGGATACCAACTCAGGCATAAAGGAAGGACTGGTCCTGAGGGACACCCTGTCCGCATGAAAGATGATGAAAGGCTCCACTGCTGAGGGCCTGTAAATCAGACACCGTTCTTGCTGAAGTGATGACTAGAAGGAAGGCTGTTTTCAGAGAAAGGAATTTCAGCTCTGCATTTGCAGCTAGCTCAAAGAGAGGTAGAGTGAGCTTTACTAATACAAAGTGAAGGTCCCATGATGGAGTAGGGGCTCTCCTGGGTGGTCTTACGGTTTTCGTCAATCTGAGGAATTGCTTCAGCAGTGGATGAGAAAAGATGGGTGGCTCTGTATTCTAATGTGCTGAAATGGCTGTGGCATGAATTTTGATGGAATAAAAGGAAAGCCCTTGTGAAGCATTTCAGTTAAGAATGGAAGAATAGGCGGTAAATTGGGCACTTCTGTGCCCATTCAGAGTTTGGCTCCAGAAACACATTCTTTTCCATTTTTCTGTATAGAATTTTCTAGTACTAGGCTTCCTTGCCTCCAGAACGACATCCATCACTTGCTTACTGAGGGATGGTAACGGAGAGATCACGTAATTAGCCAGGCTGCAAGGTTCAGAGTTTGAAGCTGTGGGTGCAGAATCTGGCCCTCATGCTGGGACAGCATGGCAGGGGTCTGAGGCAGGTGACATGGTGCCAGCAGTGACACACTGCGCAAGAGGGGGCACACCAGTGTTGGCGTGGCCAGTCTGGTGCAATCGGTATTGTCCTTGGTATGTCCTGTTTGATCTTTAGTAGCACTTTGGAGAGGAGAGGCAGAGGGAGAAAGGCATAAACGGATAGGTTTTTCCAGATGAAGGACAGGGCATCCACATTCCAAAATTGTGTGTGGGGAGTCCTTGTGCAGAATTTGTCCAATTGGTAGTTGGGGAGGCAAACAGGTCCATCTCTGGGCTCCCCCATTTGTTTCTCAACATGTTGAATATCTTTGGTTCAATTTCCACTCATGTGGGTCCATGAGATTTCTGCTTAGGTCATCTGCCAGTGGATTTAGCTTTCCTGGCTGGAATTGAGCTTGTAGGTGCACTTGGTAGATCAAGACTGTGTTCCACAGAGCCACGGCTAGTCTGCAGAGGAGATACGAGTGGGATCCCCCCTGCTTATGTACCACATAACAGTGGTGTTGTCCGTCTTTACCAATAATTGTCCTGGAAGAATGTGGTCCTTGAAGGCTAAGTATTCTGCACAGCTAACATTTCTTTTTTATTGATATGCAGGTGCATTTGACTTGGGTTCCATTTGCCCTGAATGCACTGCCTTGCCAAGTGAACCCCCCATGCATAGTCTGAAGTGTCTGTTAGGGTATGGGCTGCAGGGGGAAGAGTGAATGGCAGTCCTTTATTTTGGTGGCAGGCCTTTGCCCACCAAAGGAACTCGTATCTTTAGACAAGGTATGATAGGAATCACTGATTCCAGATCCTGAGAATGGTTATTGTACCAAAAACCAAAAGGTTTGATACCATT